>NW_027185502.1:4137500-4145930 GCF_040183065.1 Periplaneta americana | reverse complement strand
GTGGCATTCGATGTGGCACGGGATATGGCACGCGATCTGGCACGGGAGGTAGTATATGATCTAGCACGGGAGGTGGAGTGCCATCTGGCGCTGGAGCTGGAATTCGATCTGGCACGGGATAAGGCACGCGATATGGAACGGGATGAGGAATGCGAACTGGCAGGGGATATGGAACGCGATCTGGCACGGGATATGACACGCGATCTGGCATGGGAGTTGGAATGCGTTCTGGCAAGGGAGGTGGAATGCGATCTGGCACCGGAGGTGGAATACGATCTGGCACGGGATATGGCACGCGATCTGGCACTGCATACGGCACGCGATCTGGCACGGGAGGTGGAATGCGATCTGGCACGGGAAATGGAACGCGATCTAGCAGAGGAGGTAGAATGCCATCTGGCACGGGAAGTGGAATGCGTTCTGGCACGGGAGGCGGAATAGCGTTCTGGCACGGGATACGGCATGCGATCTGGCACTGGATACGGCACGCGATCTGGCACGGGAGGTGGAATTCGATCTGGGACGGGATATGACACGCGATCTGCTAAAGGAGGTGGATTGCGATGCGGCAAGTGAGGTGGAATGCGATCTGGCACGGGAGGTGGAATGCGATCTGGAAGTGGCGGTGGAATTAGATATGGCGGGGGAGGTGGAATGCGATCTGGAAGTGGCGGTGGAATGAGATATGGCGGGGGAGGCGGAATGCGATCTGGCGGTGGAGGAGGAATGAGATATGGCACGGTAGGTGGAATGCAATCTGGCACGGGATATATAACGCGATTTAGTAGAGGAGGTAGAATGCGATCTGGCACGGGAGGTGGTATGCGATCTGGCACGGGAGGTGGAATGCGATCTGGAAGTGGCGGTGGAATGAGATATGGCGGGGGAGGTGGAATGCGATCTGGAAGTGGCGGTGGAATGAGATATGGCGGGGGAGGCGGAATGCGATCTGGCGGTGGAGGAGGAATGAGATATGGCACGGTAGGTGGAATGCGATCTGGAAGTGGCGGTGGAATGAGATATGGCGGGGGAGGTGGAATGCGATCTGGAAGTGGCGGTGGAATGAGATATGGCGGGGGAGGCGGAATGCGATCTGGCACGGGAGGAGGTATGCGATCTGGCACGGGAGGTGGAATGCGATCTGGAAGTGGCGGTGGAATGAGATATGGCGGGGGAGGTGGAATGCGATCTGGAAGTGGCGGTGGAATGAGATATGGCGGGGGAGGCGGAATGCGATCTGGCGGTGGAGGAGGAATGAGATATGGCACGGTAGGTGGAATGCGATCTGGAAGTGGCGGTGGAATGAGATATGGCGGGGGAGGTGGAATGCGATCTGGAAGTGGCGGTGGAATGAGATATGGCGGGGGAGGCGGAATGCGATCTGGCGGTGGAGGAGGAATGAGATATGGCACGGTAGGTGGAATGCGATCTGGAAGTGGCGGTGGAATGAGATATGGCGGGGGAGGTGGAATGCGATCTGGAAGTGGCGGTGGAATGAGATATGGCGGGGGAGGCGGAATGCGATCTGGCGGTGGAGGAGGAATGAGATATGGCACGGTAGGTGGAATGCAATCTGGCACGGGATATAGAACGCGATCTAGTAGAGGAGGTAGAATGCGATCTGGCACGGGAGGTGGTATGCGATCTGGCACGGGAGGTGGAATGCGACCTGGAAGTGGCGGTGGAATGAGATATGGCGGGGGAGGTGGAATGCGATCTGGAAGTGGCGGTGGAATGAGATATGGCGGGGGAGGCGGAATGCGATCTGGCGGTGGAGGAGGAATGAGATATGGCACGGTAGGTGGAATGCGATCTGGAAGTGGCGGTGGAATGAGATATGGCGGGGGAGGTGGAATGCGATCTGGAAGTGGCGGTGGAATGAGATATGGTGGGGGAGGCGGAATGCGATCTGGCACGGGAGGAGGTATGCGATCTGGCACGGGAGGTGGAATGCGATCTGGAAGTGGCGGTGGAATGAGATATGGCGGGGGAGGTGGAATGCGATCTGGAAGTGGCGGTGGAATGAGATATGGCGGGGGAGGCGGAATGCGATCTGGCGGTGGAGGAGGAATGAGATATGGCACGGTAGGTGGAATGCGATCTGGAAGTGGCGGTGGAATGAGATATGGCACGGTAGGTGCAATGCAATCTGGCACGGGATATGGAACGCGATCTGCTGAAGGAGGTGGATTGCGATGTTGCACGTGAGGAGGAATGCGATCTGGCACGGGAGGTGGAATGCGATGTGGTACGGAAGGTGGTATGCGAATGAGACGGGAGGTGGAATGCGATCTGGAACGGGAGGTGTAATGCGATCTGGAGCGGCATATGGCACGCGATCTGGTGCGGGAGGAGGAATGCGATCTGTCACGGAAGGTGAAATGCGATCTGGTATGGGAGGTGGAATGTGATATGTGACGGGAAGTAGAATGCATTCTGGCACGGGATATGGAACGCGATCTAGCAGAGGAGGTAGAATGAGATCTGGCACGGGAGGTAGAATGCGATCTAGCACGGGAGGTGAAGTGCCATCTGGCGCTGGAGGTGGAGTTCGATCTGGCACGGGATAAGGCACGCGATATGGCACGGGATGAGCAATGCGAACTGCCAGAGGATATGCCACGCGATCTGGCACGGGATATGACACGCGATCTGGCAAGGGAGTTGGAATGCGATCTGGCAAGGGAGGTGGAATGCGATCTGGCACCGGAGGTGGAATAGGACCTGGCACGGGATCTGGCACGCGATCTGGCACTGGATACGGCACGCGATCTGTCACGGGAGGTGGAATGCGATCTGGCACGGGAGGTGGTGTGCCATCTGGCGCTGGAGGTGGAGTTCGATCTGGCACGGGGTAATGCACGCGATATGGCACGGGATGAGGAATGCGAACTGCCAGAGGATATGCCACGCGATCTGGCACGGGATATGACACGCGATTTGGCAAGGGAGTTGGAATGCGATCTGGCAAGGGAGGTGGAATGCGAACTGGCACCGGAGGTGGAATAGGACCTGGCACGGGATATGGCACGCGATCTGGCACTGGATACGGCACGCGATCTGGCACGGGAGGTGGAGTGCGATCTGGCACGGGAGGTGGAATTAGATCTAGCAGGGGAGGTGGATTGAGATTTGGCACGGGGTATGGCACGCGATATGGTACGGGAGGTGGAATGCAATCTGACACGAGAGGTGGAATGCGACCTCGCATGTAAGGTGGAATGCGGTCTAGTACGGGAGTTGGAATGCGATCTGGCACGGGATATGGAACGCGATCTGACACGGGAATTGGAATGCGATTTGGCTCTGGAAGAGGATTGCAATCTGGCAGGGGATGTGGAATGCGTTCTGGCACGCGAGGCGGAATGCGTTCTGGCACGGGATATGGTACGCGATCTGGCACTGGATACGGCACGCGATCTGGCTCGGGAGGTGGAATGCGATCTGGCACGGGAAGTGGAATGCGATCTGGCGCGGGATGTGGCATTCGATGTGGCACGGGATATGGCACGCGATCTGGCACGGGAGGTAGTATATGATCTAGCACGGGAGGTGGAGTGCCATCTGGCGCTGGAGCTGGAATTCGATCTGGCACGGGATAAGGCACGCGATATGGAACGGGATGAGGAATGCGAACTGGCAGGGGATATGGAACGCGATCTGGCACGGGATATGACACGCGATCTGGCATGGGAGTTGGAATGCGTTCTGGCAAGGGAGGTGGAATGCGATCTGGCACCGGAGGTGGAATACGATCTGGCACGGGATATGGCACGCGATCTGGCACTGCATACGGCACGCGATCTGGCACGGGAGGTGGAATGCGATCTGGCACGGGAAATGGAACGCGATCTAGCAGAGGAGGTAGAATGCGATCTAGCACGGGAGGTGAAGTGCCATCTGGCGCTGGAGGTGGAGTTCGATCTGGCACGGGATAAGGCACGCGATATGGCACGGGATGAGCAATGCGAACTGCCAGAGGATATGCCACGCGATCTGGCACGGGATATGACACGCGATCTGGCAAGGGAGTTGGAATGCGATCTGGCAAGGGAGGTGGAATGCGATCTGGCACCGGAGGTGGAATAGGACCTGGCACGGGATCTGGCACGCGATCTGGCACTGGATACGGCACGCGATCTGTCACGGGAGGTGGAATGCGATCTGGCACGGGAGGTGGTGTGCCATCTGGCGCTGGAGGTGGAGTTCGATCTGGCACGGGGTAATGCACGCGATATGGCACGGGATGAGGAATGCGAACTGCCAGAGGATATGCCACGCGATCTGGCACGGGATATGACACGCGATTTGGCAAGGGAGTTGGAATGCGATCTGGCAAGGGAGGTGGAATGCGAACTGGCACCGGAGGTGGAATAGGACCTGGCACGGGATATGGCACGCGATCTGGCACTGGATACGGCACGCGATCTGGCACGGGAGGTGGAGTGCGATCTGGCACGGGAGGTGGAATTAGATCTAGCAGGGGAGGTGGATTGAGATTTGGCACGGGGTATGGCACGCGATATGGTACGGGAGGTGGAATGCAATCTGACACGAGAGGTGGAATGCGACCTCGCATGTAAGGTGGAATGCGGTCTAGTACGGGAGTTGGAATGCGATCTGGCACGGGATATGGAACGCGATCTGACACGGGAATTGGAATGCGATTTGGCTCTGGAAGAGGATTGCAATCTGGCAGGGGATGTGGAATGCGTTCTGGCACGCGAGGCGGAATGCGTTCTGGCACGGGATATGGTACGCGATCTGGCACTGGATACGGCACGCGATCTGGCTCGGGAGGTGGAATGCGATCTGGCACGGGAAGTGGAATGCGATCTGGCGCGGGATGTGGCATTCGATGTGGCACGGGATATGGCACGCGATCTGGCACGGGAGGTAGTATATGATCTAGCACGGGAGGTGGAGTGCCATCTTGCGCTGGAGCTGGAATTCGATCTGGCACGGGATAAGGCACGCGATATGGAACGGGATGAGGAATGCGAACTGGCAGGGGATATGGAACGCGATCTGGCACGGGATATGACACGCGATCTGGCATGGGAGTTGGAATGCGTTCTGGCAAGGGAGGTGGAATGCGATCTGGCACCGGAGGTGGAATACGATCTGGCACGGGATATGGCACGCGATCTGGCACTGCATACGGCACGCGATCTGGCACGGGAGGTGGAATGCGATCTGGCACGGGAAATGGAACGCGATCTAGCAGAGGAGGTAGAATGCCATCTGGCACGGGAAGTGGAATGCGTTCTGGCACGGGAGGCGGAATAGCGTTCTGGCACGGGATACGGCATGCGATCTGGCACTGGATACGGCACGCGATCTGGCACGGGAGGTGGAATTCGATCTGGGACGGGATATGACACGCGATCTGCTAAAGGAGGTGGATTGCGATGCGGCACGTGAGGTGGAATGCGATCTGGCACGGGAGGTGGAATGCGATCTGGAAGTGGCGGTGGAATGAGATATGGCGGGGGAGGTGGAATGCGATCTGGAAGTGGCGGTGGAATGAGATATGGCGGGGGAGGCGGAATGCGATCTGGCGGTGGAGGAGGAATGAGATATGGCACGGTAGGTGGAATGCAATCTGGCACGGGATATATAACGCGATTTAGTAGAGGAGGTAGAATGCGATCTGGCACGGGAGGTGGTATGCGATCTGGCACGGGAGGTGGAATGCGATCTGGAAGTGGCGGTGGAATGAGATATGGCGGGGGAGGTGGAATGCGATCTGGAAGTGGCGGTGGAATGAGATATGGCGGGGGAGGCGGAATGCGATCTGGCGGTGGAGGAGGAATGAGATATGGCACGGTAGGTGGAATGCGATCTGGAAGTGGCGGTGGAATGAGATATGGCGGGGGAGGTGGAATGCGATCTGGAAGTGGCGGTGGAATGAGATATGGCGGGGGAGGCGGAATGCGATCTGGCACGCGAGGAGGTATGCGATCTGGCACGGGAGGTGGAATGCGATCTGGAAGTGGCGGTGGAATGAGATATGGCGGGGGAGGTGGAATGCGATCTGGAAGTGGCGGTGGAATGAGATATGGCGGGGGAGGCGGAATGCGATCTGGCGGTGGAGGAGGAATGAGATATGGCACGGTAGGTGGAATGCGATCTGGAAGTGGCGGTGGAATGAGATATGGCGGGGGAGGTGGAATGCGATCTGGAAGTGGCGGTGGAATGAGATATGGCGGGGGAGGCGGAATGCGATCTGGCGGTGGAGGAGGAATGAGATATGGCACGGTAGGTGGAATGCGATCTGGAAGTGGCGGTGGAATGAGATATGGCGGGGGAGGTGGAATGCGATCTGGAAGTGGCGGTGGAATGAGATATGGCGGGGGAGGCGGAATGCGATCTGGCGGTGGAGGAGGAATGAGATATGGCACGGTAGGTGGAATGCAATCTGGCACGGGATATAGAACGCGATCTAGTAGAGGAGGTAGAATGCGATCTGGCACGGGAGGTGGTATGCGATCTGGCACGGGAGGTGGAATGCGATCTGGAAGTGGCGGTGGAATGAGATATGGCGGGGGAGGTGGAATGCGATCTGGAAGTGGCGGTGGAATGAGATATGGCGGGGGAGGCGGAATGCGATCTGGCGGTGGAGGAGGATTGAGATATGGCACGGTAGGTGGAATGCGATCTGGAAGTGGCGGTGGAATGAGATATGGCGGGGGAGGTGGAATGCGATCTGGAAGTGGCGGTGGAATGAGATATGGTGGGGGAGGCGGAATGCGATCTGGCACGGGAGGAGGTATGCGATCTGGCACGGGAGGTGGAATGCGATCTGGAAGTGGCGGTGGAATGAGATATGGCGGGGGAGGTGGAATGCGATCTGGAAGTGGCGGTGGAATGAGATATGGCGGGGGAGGCGGAATGCGATCTGGCGGTGGAGGAGGAATGAGATATGGCACGGTAGGTGGAATGCGATCTGGAAGTGGCGGTGGAATGATATATGGCACGGTAGGTGCAATGCAATCTGGCACGGGATATGGAACGCGATCTGCTGAAGGAGGTGGATTGCGATGTTGCACGTGAGGAGGAATGCGATCTGGCACGGGAGGTGGAATGCGATGTGGTACGGAAGGTGGTATGCGAATGAGACGGGAGGTGGAATGCGATCTGGAACGGGAGGTGTAATGCGATCTGGAGCGGCATATGGCACGCGATCTGGTGCGGGAGGAGGAATGCGATCTGTCACGGAAGGTGAAATGCGATCTGGTATGGGAGGTGGAATGTGATATGTGACGGGAAGTAGAATGCATTCTGGCACGGGATATGGAACGCGATCTAGCAGAGGAAGTAGAATGAGATCTGGCACGGGAGGTAGAATGCGATCTAGCACGGGAGGTGAAGTGCCATCTGGCGCTGGAGGTGGAGTTCGATCTGGCACGGGATAAGGCACGCGATATGGCACGGGATGAGCAATGCGAACTGCCAGAGGATATGCCACGCGATCTGGCACGGGATATGACACGCGATCTGGCAAGGGAGTTGGAATGCGATCTGGCAAGGGAGGTGGAATGCGATCTGGCACCGGAGGTGGAATAGGACCTGGCACGGGATCTGGCACGCGATCTGGCACTGGATACGGCACGCGATCTGTCACGGGAGGTGGAATGCGATCTGGCACGGGAGGTGGTGTGCCATCTGGCGCTGGAGGTGGAGTTCGATCTGGCACGGGGTAATGCACGCGATATGGCACGGGATGAGGAATGCGAACTGCCAGAGGATATGCCACGCGATCTGGCACGGGATATGACACGCGATTTGGCAAGGGAGTTGGAATGCGATCTGGCAAGGGAGGTGGAATGCGAACTGGCACCGGAGGTGGAATAGGACCTGGCACGGGATATGGCACGCGATCTGGCACTGGATACGGCACGCGATCTGGCACGGGAGGTGGAGTGCGATCTGGCACGGGAGGTGGAATTAGATCTAGCAGGGGAGGTGGATTGAGATTTGGCACGGGGTATTGCACGCGATATGGTACGGGAGGTGGAATGCAATCTGACACGAGAGGTGGAATGCGACCTCGCATGTAAGGTGGAATGCGGTCTAGTACGGGAGTTGGAATGCGATCTGGCACGGGATATGGAACGCGATCTGACACGGGAATTGGAATGCGATTTGGCTCTGGAAGAGGATTGCAATCTGGCAGGGGATGTGGAATGCGTTCTGGCACGCGAGGCGGAATGCGTTCTGGCACGGGATATGGTACGCGATCTGGCACTGGATACGGCACGCGATCTGGCTCGGGAGGTGGAATGCGATCTGGCACGGGAATTGGAATGCGATCTGGCGCGGGATGTGGCATTCGATGTGGCACGGGATATGGCACGCGATCTGGCACGGGAGGTAGTATATGATCTAGCACGGGAGGTGGAGTGCCATCTGGCGCTGGAGCTGGAA
>NW_027185502.1:4107500-4127500 GCF_040183065.1 Periplaneta americana | reverse complement strand
CAGGGGAGGTGGATTGAGATTTGGCACGGGGTATGGCACGCGATATGGTACGGGAGGTGGAATGCAATCTGACACGAGAGGTGGAATGCGACCTCGCATGTAAGGTGGAATGCGGTCTAGTACGGGAGTTGGAATGCGATCTGGCACGGGATATGGAACGCGATCTGACACGGGAATTGGAATGCGATTTGGCTCTGGAAGAGGATTGCAATCTGGCAGGGGATGTGGAATGCGTTCTGGCACGCGAGGCGGAATGCGTTCTGGCACGGGATATGGTACGCGATCTGGCACTGGATACGGCACGCGATCTGGCTCGGGAGGTGGAATGCGATCTGGCACGGGAAGTGGAATGCGATCTGGCGCGGGATGTGGCATTCGATGTGGCACGGTATATGGCACGCGATCTGGCACGGGAGGTAGTATATGATCTAGCACGGGAGGTGGAGTGCCATCTGGCGCTGGAGCTGGAATTCGATCTGGCACGGGATAAGGCACGCGATATGGAACGGGATGAGGAATGCGAACTGGCAGGGGATATGGAACGCGATCTGGCACGGGATATGACACGCGATCTGGCATGGGAGTTGGAATGCGTTCTGGCAAGGGAGGTGGAATGCGATCTGGCACCGGAGGTGGAATACGATCTGGCACGGGATATGGCACGCGATCTGGCACTGCATACGGCACGCGATCTGGCACGGGAGGTGGAATGCGATCTGGCACGGGAAATGGAACGCGATCTAGCAGAGGAGGTAGAATGCCATCTGGCACGGGAAGTGGAATGCGTTCTGGCACGGGAGGCGGAATAGCGTTCTGGCACGGGATACGGCATGCGATCTGGCACTGGATACGGCACGCGATCTGGCACGGGAGGTGGAATTCGATCTGGGACGGGATATGACACGCGATCTGCTAAAGGAGGTGGATTGCGATGCGGCACGTGAGGTGGAATGCGATCTGGCACGGGAGGTGGAATGCGATCTGGAAGTGGCGGTGGAATGAGATATGGCGGGGGAGGTGGAATGCGATCTGGAAGTGGCGGTGGAATGAGATATGGCGGGGGAGGCGGAATGCGATCTGGCGGTGGAGGAGGAATGAGATATGGCACGGTAGGTGGAATGCAATCTGGCACGGGATATATAACGCGATTTAGTAGAGGAGGTAGAATGCGATCTGGCACGGGAGGTGGTATGCGATCTGGCACGGGAGGTGGAATGCGATCTGGAAGTGGCGGTGGAATGAGATATGGCGGGGGAGGTGGAATGCGATCTGGAAGTGGCGGTGGATTGAGATATGGCGGGGGAGGCGGAATGCGATCTGGCGGTGGAGGAGGAATGAGATATGGCACGGTAGGTGGAATGCGATCTGGAAGTGGCGGTGGAATGAGATATGGCGGGGGAGGTGGAATGCGATCTGGAAGTGGCGGTGGAATGAGATATGGCGGGGGAGGCGGAATGCGATCTGGCACGCGAGGAGGTATGCGATCTGGCACGGGAGGTGGAATGCGATCTGGAAGTGGCGGTGGAATGAGGTATGGCGGGGGAGGTGGAATGCGATCTGGAAGTGGCGGTGGAATGAGATATGGCGGGGGAGGCGGAATGCGATCTGGCGGTGGAGGAGGAATGAGATATGGCACGGTAGGTGGAATGCGATCTGGAAGTGGCGGTGGAATGAGATATGGCGGGGGAGGTGGAATGCGATCTGGAAGTGGCGGTGGAATGAGATATGGCGGGGGAGGCGGAATGCGATCTGGCGGTGGAGGAGGAATGAGATATGGCACGGTAGGTAGAATGCGATCTGGAAGTGGCGGTGGAATGAGATATGGCGGGGGAGGTGGAATGCGATCTGGAAGTGGCGGTGGAATGAGATATGGCGGGGGAGGCGGAATGCGATCTGGCGGTGGAGGAGGAATGAGATATGGCACGGTAGGTGGAATGCAATCTGGCACGGGATATATAACGCGATTTAGTAGAGGAGGTAGAATGCGATCTGGCACGGGAGGTGGTATGCGATCTGGCACGGGAGGTGGAATGCGATCTGGAAGTGGCGGTGGAATGAGATATGGCGGGGGAGGTGGAATGCGATCTGGAAGTGGCGGTGGAATGAGATATGGCGGGGGAGGCGGAATGCGATCTGGCGGTGGAGGAGGAATGAGATATGGCACGGTAGGTGGAATGCGATCTGGAAGTGGCGGTGGAATGAGATATGGCGGGGGAGGTGGAATGCGATCTGGAAGTGGCGGTGGAATGAGATATGGCGGGGGAGGCGGAATGCGATCTGGCACGCGAGGAGGTATGCGATCTGGCACGGGAGGTGGAATGCGATCTGGAAGTGGCGGTGGAATGAGATATGGCGGGGGAGGTGGAATGCGATCTGGAAGTGGCGGTGGAATGAGATATGGCGGGGGAGGCGGAATGCGATCTGGCGGTGGAGGAGGAATGAGATATGGCACGGTAGGTGGAATGCGATCTGGAAGTGGCGGTGGAATGAGATATGGCGGGGGAGGTGGAATGCGATCTGGAAGTGGCGGTGGAATGAGATATGGCGGGGGAGGCGGAATGCGATCTGGCGGTGGAGGAGGAATGAGATATGGCACGGTAGGGGGAATGCGATCTGGAAGTGGCGGTGGAATGAGATATGGCGGGGGAGGTGGAATGCGATCTGGAAGTGGCGGTGGAATGAGATATGGCGGGGGAGGCGGAATGCGATCTGGCGGTGGAGGAGGAATGAGATATGGCACGGTAGGTGGAATGCAATCTGGCACGGGATATAGAACGCGATCTAGTAGAGGAGGTAGAATGCGATCTGGCACGGGAGGTGGTATGCGATCTGGCACGGGAGGTGGAATGCGATCTGGAAGTGGCGGTGGAATGAGATATGGCGGGGGAGGTGGAATGCGATCTGGAAGTGGCGGTGGAATGAGATATGGCGGGGGAGGCGGAATGCGATCTGGCGGTGGAGGAGGAATGAGATATGGCACGGTAGGTGGAATGCGATCTGGAAGTGGCGGTGGAATGAGATATGGCGGGGGAGGTGGAATGCGATCTGGAAGTGGCGGTGGAATGAGATATGGTGGGGGAGGCGGAATGCGATCTGGCACGGGAGGAGGTATGCGATCTGGCACGGGAGGTGGAATGCGATCTGGAAGTGGCGGTGGAATGAGATATGGCGGGGGAGGTGGAATGCGATCTGGAAGTGGCGGTGGAATGAGATATGGCGGGGGAGGCGGAATGCGATCTGGCGGTGGAGGAGGAATGAGATATGGCACGGTAGGTGGAATGCGATCTGGAAGTGGCGGTGGAATGAGATATGGCACGGTAGGTGCAATGCAATCTGGCACGGGATATGGAACGCGATCTGCTGAAGGAGGTGGATTGCGATGTTGCACGTGAGGAGGAATGCGATCTGGCACGGGAGGTGGAATGCGATGTGGTACGGAAGGTGGTATGCGAATGAGACGGGAGGTGGAATGCGATCTGGAACGGGAGGTGTAATGCGATCTGGAGCGGCATATGGCACGCGATCTGGTGCGGGAGGAGGAATGCGATCTGTCACGGAAGGTGAAATGCGATCTGGTATGGGAGGTGGAATGTGATATGTGACGGGAAGTAGAATGCATTCTGGCACGGGATATGGAACGCGATCTAGCAGAGGAGGTAGAATGAGATCTGGCACGGGAGGTAGAATGCGATCTAGCACGGGAGGTGAAGTGCCATCTGGCGCTGGAGGTGGAGTTCGATCTGGCACGGGATAAGGCACGCGATATGGCACGGGATGAGCAATGCGAACTGCCAGAGGATATGCCACGCGATCTGGCACGGGATATGACACGCGATCTGGCAAGGGAGTTGGAATGCGATCTGGCAAGGGAGGTGGAATGCGATCTGGCACCGGAGGTGGAATAGGACCTGGCACGGGATCTGGCACGCGATCTGGCACTGGATACGGCACGCGATCTGTCACGGGAGGTGGAATGCGATCTGGCACGGGAGGTGGTGTGCCATCTGGCGCTGGAGGTGGAGTTCGATCTGGCACGGGGTAATGCACGCGATATGGCACGGGATGAGGAATGCGAACTGCCAGAGGATATGCCACGCGATCTGGCACGGGATATGACACGCGATTTGGCAAGGGAGTTGGAATGCGATCTGGCAAGGGAGGTGGAATGCGAACTGGCACCGGAGGTGGAATAGGACCTGGCACGGGATATGGCACGCGATCTGGCACTGGATACGGCACGCGATCTGGCACGGGAGGTGGAGTGCGATCTGGCACGGGAGGTGGAATTAGATCTAGCAGGGGAGGTGGATTGAGATTTGGCACGGGGTATGGCACGCGATATGGTACGGGAGGTGGAATGCAATCTGACACGAGAGGTGGAATGCGACCTCGCATGTAAGGTGGAATGCGGTCTAGTACGGGAGTTGGAATGCGATCTGGCACGGGATATGGAACGCGATCTGACACGGGAATTGGAATGCGATTTGGCTCTGGAAGAGGATTGCAATCTGGCAGGGGATGTGGAATGCGTTCTGGCACGCGAGGCGGAATGCGTTCTGGCACGGGATATGGTACGCGATCTGGCACTGGATACGGCACGCGATCTGGCTCGGGAGGTGGAATGCGATCTGGCACGGGAAGTGGAATGCGATCTGGCGCGGGATGTGGCATTCGATGTGGCACGCGATCTGGCACGGGAGATAGTATATGATCTAGCACGGGAGGTGGAGTGCCATCTGGCGCTGGAGCTGGAATTCGATCTGGCACGGGATAAGGCACGCGATATGGAACGGGATGAGGAATGCGAACTGGCAGGGGATATGGAACGCGATCTGGCACGGGATATGACACGCGATCTGGCATGGGAGTTGGAATGCGTTCTGGCAAGGGAGGTGGAATGCGATCTGGCACCGGAGGTGGAATACGATCTGGCACGGGATATGGCACGCGATCTGGCACTGCATACGGAACGCGATCTGGCACGGGAGGTGGAATGCGATCTGGCACGGGAAATGGAACGCGATCTAGCAGAGGAGGTAGAATGCGATCTAGCACGGGAGGTGAAGTGCCATCTGGCGCTGGAGGTGGAGTTCGATCTGGCACGGGATAAGGCACGCGATATGGCACGGGATGAGCAATGCGAACTGCCAGAGGATATGCCACGCGATCTGGCACGGGATATGACACGCGATCTGGCAAGGGAGTTGGAATGCGATCTGGCAAGGGAGGTGGAATGCGATCTGGCACCGGAGGTGGAATAGGACCTGGCACGGGATCTGGCACGCGATCTGGCACTGGATACGGCACGCGATCTGTCACGGGAGGTGGAATGCGATCTGGCACGGGAGGTGGTGTGCCATCTGGCGCTGGAGGTGGAGTTCGATCTGGCACGGGGTAATGCACGCGATATGGCACGGGATGAGGAATGCGAACTGCCAGAGGATATGCCACGCGATCTGGCACGGGATATGACACGCGATTTGGCAAGGGAGTTGGAATGCGATCTGGCAAGGGAGGTGGAATGCGAACTGTCACCGGAGGTGGAATAGGACCTGGCACGGGATATGGCACGCGATCTGGCACTGGATACGGCACGCGATCTGGCACGGGAGGTGGAGTGCGATCTGGCACGGGAGGTGGAATTAGATCTAGCAGGGGAGGTGGATTGAGATTTGGCACGGGGTATTGCACGCGATATGGTACGGGGGGTGGAATGCAATCTGACACGAGAGGTGGAATGCGACCTCGCATGTAAGGTGGAATGCGGTCTAGTACGGGAGTTGGAATGCGATCTGGCACGGGATATGGAACGCGATCTGACACGGGAATTGGAATGCGATTTGGCTCTGGAAGAGGATTGCAATCTATCAGGGGATGTGGAATGCGTTCTGGCACGCGAGGCGGAATGCGTTCTGGCACGGGATATGGTACGCGATCTGGCACTGGATACGGCACGCGATCTGGCTCGGGAGGTGGAATGCGATCTGGCACGGGAAGTGGAATGCGATCTGGCGCGGGATGTGGCATTCGATGTGGCACGGTATATGGCACGCGATCTGGCACGGGAGGTAGTATATGATCTAGCACGGGAGGTGGAGTGCCATCTGGCGCTGGAGCTGGAATTCGATCTGGCACGGGATAAGGCACGCGATATGGAACGGGATGAGGAATGCGAACTGGCAGGGGATATGGAACGCGATCTGGCACGGGATATGACACGCGATCTGGCATGGGAGTTGGAATGCGTTCTGGCAAGGGAGGTGGAATGCGATCTGGCACCGGAGGTGGAATACGATCTGGCACGGGATATGGCACGCGATCTGGCACTGCATACGGCACGCGATCTGGCACGGGAGGTGGAATGCGATCTGGCACGGGAAATGGAACGCGATCTAGCAGAGGAGGTAGAATGCCATCTGGCACGGGAAGTGGAATGCGTTCTGGCACGGGAGGCGGAATAGCGTTCTGGCACGGGATACGGCATGCGATCTGGCACTGGATACGGCACGCGATCTGGCACGGGAGGTGGAATTCGATCTGGGACGGGATATGACACGCGATCTGCTAAAGGAGGTGGATTGCGATGCGGCACGTGAGGTGGAATGCGATCTGGCACGGGAGGTGGAATGCGATCTGGAAGTGGCGGTGGAATGAGATATGGCGGGGGAGGTGGAATGCGATCTGGAAGTGGCGGTGGAATGAGATATGGCGGGGGAGGCGGAATGCGATCTGGCGGTGGAGGAGGAATGAGATATGGCACGGTAGGTGGAATGCAATCTGGCACGGGATATATAACGCGATTTAGTAGAGGAGGTAGAATGCGATCTGGCACGGGAGGTGGTATGCGATCTGGCACGGGAGGTGGAATGCGATCTGGAAGTGGCGGTGGAATGAGATATGGCGGGGGAGGTGGAATGCGATCTGGAAGTGGCGGTGGAATGAGATATGGCGGGGGAGGCGGAATGCGATCTGGCGGTGGAGGAGGAATGAGATATGGCACGGTAGGTGGAATGCGATCTGGAAGTGGCGGTGGAATGAGATATGGCGGGGGAGGTGGAATGCGATCTGGAAGTGGCGGTGGAATGAGATATGGCGGGGGAGGCGGAATGCGATCTGGCACGGGAGGAGGTATGCGATCTGGCACGGGAGGTGGAATGCGATCTGGAAGTGGCGGTGGAATGAGATATGGCGGGGGAGGTGGAATGCGATCTGGAAGTGGCGGTGGAATGAGATATGGCGGGGGAGGCGGAATGCGATATGGCGGTGGAGGAGGAATGAGATATGGCACGGTAGGTGGAATGCGATCTGGAAGTGGCGGTGGAATGAGATATGGCGGGGGAGGTGGAATGCGATCTGGAAGTGGCGGTGGAATGAGATATGGCGGGGGAGGCGGAATGCGATCTGGCGGTGGAGGAGGAATGAGATATGGCACGGTAGGTGGAATGCGATCTGGAAGTGGCGGTGGAATGAGATATGGCGGGGGAGGTGGAATGCGATCTGGAAGTGGCGGTGGAATGAGATATGGCGGGGGAGGCGGAATGCGATCTGGCGGTGGAGGAGGAATGAGATATGGCACGGTAGGTGGAATGCAATCTGGCACGGGATATAGAACGCGATCTAGTAGAGGAGGTAGAATGCGATCTGGCACGGGAGGTGGTATGCGATCTGGCACGGGAGGTGGAATGCGATCTGGAATTGGCGGTGGAATGAGATATGGCGGGGGAGGTGGAATGCGATCTGGAAGTGGCGGTGGAATGAGATATGGCGGGGGAGGCGTAGTAGTAGTAGTAGTGGTGGTAGTAGTAATGGTGGTAGTAGTAGTAGTAGTAGTAGTAGTAGTGGTAGTAGTAGTAGTGGTAGTAGTAGTAGTAGTAGTGGTGGTAGTAGTAGTAGTGGTAGTAGTAGTGGTGGTAGTAGTAGTGGTGGTGGTAGTAGTGGTGGTGGTAGTTGTGGTGGTGGTGGTGGTGGTGGTAGTAGTGGTGGTGGTGGTAGTAGTGGTGGTGGTGGTAGTAGTGGTGGTGGTGGTAGTAGTGGTGGTGGTGGTGGTGGTGGTGGTGGTAGTAGTGGTGGTGGTGGTAGTAGTGGTGGTGGTGGTAGTGGTGGTGGTGGTGGTAGTGGTGGTGGTAGTAGTAGTGGTGGTGGTAGTAGTGGTGGTGGTGGTAGTAGTGGTGGTGGTGGTGGTGGTGGTAGTAGTGGTGGTGGTGGTAGTAGTGGTGGTGGTGGTAGTAGTGGTGGTGGTAGTGGTAGTGGTGGTGGTAGTGGTAGTGGTGGTGGTAGTGGTGGTGGTGGTGGTAGTGGTGGTGGTAGTGGTAGTGGGAATGAGATATGGCACGGTAGGTGGAATGCGATCTGGAAGTGGCGGTGGAATGAGATATGGCGGGGGAGGTGGAATGCGATCTGGAAGTGGCGGTGGAATGAGATATGGCGGGGGAGGCGGAATGCGATCTGGCACGGGAGGAGGTATGCGATCTGGCACGGGAGGTGGAGGAGGAATGAGATATGGCACGGTAGGTGGAATGCGATCTGGAAGTGGCGGTGGAATGAGATATGGCACGGTAGGTGCAATGCAATCTGGCACGGGATATGGAACGCGATCTGCTGAAGGAGGTGGATTGCGATGTTGCACGTGAGGAGGAATGCGATCTGGCACGGGAGGTGGAATGCGATGTGGTACGGAAGGTGGTATGCGAATGAGACGGGAGGTGGAATGCGATCTGGAACGGGAGGTGTAATGCGATCTGGAGCGGCATATGGCACGCGATCTGGTGCGGGAGGAGGAATGCGATCTGTCACGGAAGGTGAAATGCGATCTGGTATGGGAGGTGGAATGTGATATGTGACGGGAAGTAGAATGCATTCTGGCACGGGATATGGAACGCGATCTAGCAGAGGAGGTAGAATGAGATCTGGCACGGGAGGTAGAATGCGATCTAGCACGGGAGGTGAAGTGCCATCTGGCGCTGGAGGTGGAGTTCGATCTGGCACGGGATAAGGCACGCGATATGGCACGGGATGAGCAATGCGAACTGCCAGAGGATATGCCACGCGATCTGGCACGGGATATGACACGCGATCTGGCAAGGGAGTTGGAATGCGATCTGGCAAGGGAGGTGGAATGCGATCTGGCACCGGAGGTGGAATAGGACCTGGCACGGGATCTGGCACGCGATCTGGCACTGGATACGGCACGCGATCTGTCACGGGAGGTGGAATGCGATCTGGCACGGGAGGTGGTGTGCCATCTGGCGCTGGAGGTGGAGTTCGATCTGGCACGGGGTAATGCACGCGATATGGCACGGGATGAGGAATGCGAACTGCCAGAGGATATGCCACGCGATCTGGCACGGGATATGACACGCGATTTGGCAAGGGAGTTGGAATGCGATCTGGCAAGGGAGGTGGAATGCGAACTGGCACCGGAGGTGGAATAGGACCTGGCACGGGATATGGCACGCGATCTGGCACTGGATACGGCACGCGATCTGGCACGGGAGGTGGAGTGCGATCTGGCACGGGAGGTGGAATTAGATCTAGCAGGGGAGGTGGATTGAGATTTGGCACGGGGTATGGCACGCGATATGGTACGGGAGGTGGAATGCAATCTGACACGAGAGGTGGAATGCGACCTCGCATGTAAGGTGGAATGCGGTCTAGTACGGGAGTTGGAATGCGATCTGGCACGGGATATGGAACGCGATCTGACACGGGAATTGGAATGCGATTTGGCTCTGGAAGAGGATTGCAATCTGGCAGGGGATGTGGAATGCGTTCTGGCACGCGAGGCGGAATGCGTTCTGGCACGGGATATGGTACGCGATCTGGCACTGGATACGGCACGCGATCTGGCTCGGGAGGTGGAATGCGATCTGGCACGGGAAGTGGAATGCGATCTGGCGCGGGATGTGGCATTCGATGTGGCACGGTATATGGCACGCGATCTGGCACGGGAGGTAATATATGATCTAGCACGGGAGGTGGAGTGCCATCTGGCGCTGGAGCTGGAATTCGATCTGGCACGGGATAAGGCACGCGATATGGAACGGGATGAGGAATGCGAACTGGCAGGGGATATGGAACGCGATCTGGCACGGGATATGACACGCGATCTGGCATGGGAGTTGGAATGCGTTCTGGCAAGGGAGGTGGAATGCGATCTGGCACCGGAGGTGGAATACGATCTGGCACGGGATATGGCACGCGGTCTGGCACTGCATACGGCACGCGATCTGGCACGGGAGGTGGAATGCGATCTGGCACGGGAAATGGAACGCGATCTAGCAGAGGAGGTAGAATGCCATCTGGCACGGGAAGTGGAATGCGTTCTGGCACGGGAGGCGGAATAGCGTTCTGGCACGGGATACGGCATGCGATCTGGCACTGGATACGGCACGCGATCTGGCACGGGAGGTGGAATTCGATCTGGGACGGGATATGACACGCGATCTGCTAAAGGAGGTGGATTGCGATGCGGCACGTGAGGTGGAATGCGATCTGGCACGGGAGGTGGAATGCGATCTGGAAGTGGCGGTGGAATGAGATATGGCGGGGGAGGTGGAATGCGATCTGGAAGTGGCGGTGGAATGAGATATGGCGGGGGAGGCGGAATGCGATCTGGCGGTGGAGGAGGAATGAGATATGGCACGGTAGGTGGAATGCAATCTGGCACGGGATATATAACGCGATTTAGTAGAGGAGGTAGAATGCGATCTGGCACGGGAGGTGGTATGCGATCTGGCACGGGAGGTGGAATGCGATCTGGAAGTGGCGGTGGAATGAGATATGGCGGGGGAGGTGGAATGCGATCTGGAAGTGGCGGTGGAATGAGATATGGCGGGGGAGGCGGAATGCGATCTGGCGGTGGAGGAGGAATGAGATATGGCACGGTAGGTGGAATGCGATCTGGAAGTGGCGGTGGAATGAGATATGGCGGGGGAGGTGGAATGCGATCTGGAAGTGGCGGTGGAATGAGATATGGCGGGGGAGGCGGAATGCGATCTGGCACGCGAGGAGGTATGCGATCTGGCACGGGAGGTGGAATGCGATCTGGAAGTGGCGGTGGAATGAGATATGGCGGGGGAGGTGGAATGCGATCTGGAAGTGGCGGTGGAATGAGATATGGCGGGGGAGGCGGAATGCGATCTGGCGGTGGAGGAGGAATGAGATATGGCACGGTAGGTGGAACGCGATCTGGAAGTGGCGGTGGAATGAGATATGGCGGGGGAGGTGGAATGCGATCTGGAAGTGGCGGTGGAATGAGATATGGCGGGGGAGGCGGAATGCGATCTGGCGGTGGAGGAGGAATGAGATATGGCACGGTAGGTAGAATGCGATCTGGAAGTGGCGGTGGAATGAGATATGGCGGGGGAGGTGGAATGCGATCTGGAAGTGGCGGTGGAATGAGATATGGCGGGGGAGGTGGAATGCGATCTGGAAGTGGCGGTGGAATGAGATATGGCGGGGGAGGCGGAATGCGATCTGGCGGTGGAGGAGGAATGAGATATGGCACGGTAGGTGGAATGCAATCTGGCACGGGATATATAACGCGATTTAGTAGAGGAGGTAGAATGCGATCTGGCACGGGAGGTGGTATGCGATCTGGCACGGGAGGTGGAATGCGATCTGGAAGTGGCGGTGGAATGAGATATGGCGGGGGAGGTGGAATGCGATCTGGAAGTGGCGGTGGAATGAGATATGGCGGGGGAGGCGGAATGCGATCTGGCGGTGGAGGAGGAATGAGATATGGCACGGTAGGTGGAATGCGATCTGGAAGTGGCGGTGGAATGAGATATGGCGGGGGAGGTGGAATGCGATCTGGAAGTGGCGGTGGAATGAGATATGGCGGGGGAGGCGGAATGCGATCTGGCACGGGAGGAGGTATGCGATCTGGCACGGGAGGTGGAATGCGATCTGGAAGTGGCGGTGGAATGAGATATGGCGGGGGAGGTGGAATGCGATCTGGAAGTGGCGGTGGAATGAGATATGGCGGGGGAGGCGGAATGCGATCTGGCGGTGGAGGAGGAATGAGATATGGCACGGTAGGTGGAATGCGATCTGGAAGTGGCGGTGGAATGAGATATGGCGGGGGAGGTGGAATGCGATCTGGAAGTGGCGGTGGAATGAGATATGGCGGGGGAGGCGGAATGCGATCTGGCGGTGGAGGAGGAATGAGATATGGCACGGTAGGGGGAATGCGATCTGGAAGTGGCGGTGGAATGAGATATGGCGGGGGAGGTGGAATGCGATCTGGAAGTGGCGGTGGAATGAGATATGGCGGGGGAGGCGGAATGCGATCTGGCGGTGGAGGAGGAATGAGATATGGCACGGTAGGTGGAATGCAATCTGGCACGGGATATAGAACGCGATCTAGTAGAGGAGGTAGAATGCGATCTGGCACGGGAGGTGGTATGCGATCTGGCACGGGAGGTGGAATGCGATCTGGAAGTGGCGGTGGAATGAGATATGGCGGGGGAGGTGGAATGCGATCTGGAAGTGGCGGTGGAATGAGATATGGCGGGGGAGGCGGAATGCGATCTGGCGGTGGAGGAGGAATGAGATATGGCACGGTAGGTGGAATGCGATCTGGAAGTGGCGGTGGAATGAGATATGGCGGGGGAGGTGGAATGCGATCTGGAAGTGGCGGTGGAATGAGATATGGTGGGGGAGGCGGAATGCGATCTGGCACGGGAGGAGGTATGCGATCTGGCACGGGAGGTGGAATGCGATCTGGAAGTGGCGGTGGAATGAGATATGGCGGGGGAGGTGGAATGCGATCTGGAAGTGGCGGTGGAATGAGATATGGCGGGGGAGGCGGAATGCGATCTGGCGGTGGAGGAGGAATGAGATATGGCACGGTAGGTGGAATGCGATCTGGAAGTGGCGGTGGAATGAGATATGGCACGGTAGGTGCAATGCAATCTGGCACGGGATATGGAACGCGATCTGCTGAAGGAGGTGGATTGCGATGTTGCACGTGAGGAGGAATGCGATCTGGCACGGGAGGTGGAATGCGATGTGGTACGGAAGGTGGTATGCGAATGAGACGGGAGGTGGAATGCGATCTGGAACGGGAGGTGTAATGCGATCTGGAGCGGCATATGGCACGCGATCTGGTGCGGGAGGAGGAATGCGATCTGTCACGGAAGGTGAAATGCGATCTGGTATGGGAGGTGGAATGTGATATGTGACGGGAAGTAGAATGCATTCTGGCACGGGATATGGAACGCGATCTAGCAGAGGAGGTAGAATGAGATCTGGCACGGGAGGTAGAATGCGATCTAGCACGGGAGGTGAAGTGCCATCTGGCGCTGGAGGTGGAGTTCGATCTGGCACGGGATAAGGCACGCGATATGGCACGGGATGAGCAATGCGAACTGCCAGAGGATATGCCACGCGATCTGGCACGGGATATGACACGCGATCTGGCAAGGGAGTTGGAATGCGATCTGGCAAGGGAGGTGGAATGCGATCTGGCACCGGAGGTGGAATAGGACCTGGCACGGTATCTGGCACGCGATCTGGCACTGGATACGGCACGCGATCTGTCACGGGAGGTGGAATGCGATCTGGCACGGGAGGTGGTGTGCCATCTGGCGCTGGAGGTGGAGTTCGATCTGGCACGGGGTAATGCACGCGATATGGCACGGGATGAGGAATGCGAACTGCCAGAGGATATGCCACGCGATCTGGCACGGGATATGACACGCGATTTGGCAAGGGAGTTGGAATGCGATCTGGCAAGGGAGGTGGAATGCGAACTGGCACCGGAGGTGGAATAGGACCTGGCACGGGATATGGCACGCGATCTGGCACTGGATACGGCACGCGATCTGGCACGGGAGGTGGAGTGCGATCTGGCACGGGAGGTGGAATTAGATCTAGCAGGGGAGGTGGATAGAGATTTGGCACGGGGTATGGCACGCGATATGGTACGGGAGGTGGAATGCAATCTGACACGAGAGGTGGAATGCGACCTCGCATGTAAGGTGGAATGCGGTCTAGTACGGGAGTTGGAATGCGATCTGGCACGGGATATGGAACGCGATCTGACACGGGAATTGGAATGCGATTTGGCTCTGGAAGAGGATTGCAATCTGGCAGGGGATGTGGAATGCGTTCTGGCACGCGAGGCGGAATGCGTTCTGGCACGGGATATGGTACGCGATCTGGCACTGGATACGGCACGCGATCTGGCTCGGGAGGTGGAATGCGATCTGGCACGGGAAGTGGAATGCGATCTGGCGCGGGATGTGGCATTCGATGTGGCACGGGATATGGCACGCGATCTGGCACGGGAGGTAGTATATGATCTAGCACGGGAAGTGGAGTGCCATCTGGCGCTGGAGCTGGAATTCGATCTGGCACGGGATAAGGCACGCGATATGGAACGGGATGAGGAATGCGAACTGGCAGGGGATATGTAACGCGATCTGGCACGGGATATGACACGCGATCTGGCATGGGAGTTGGAATGCGTTCTGGCAAGGGAGGTGGAATGCGATCTGGCACCGGAGGTGGAATACGATCTGGCACGGGATATGGCACGCGATCTGGCACTGCATACGGCACGCGATCTGGCACGGGAGGTGGAATGCGATCTGGCACGGGAAATGGAACGCGATCTAGCAGAGGAGGTAGAATGCCATCTGGCACGGGAAGTGGAATGCGTTCTGGCACGGGAGGCGGAATAGCGTTCTGGCACGGGATACGGCATGCGATCTGGAAGTGGCGGTGGAATGAGATATGGCGGGGGAGGTGGAATGCGATCTGGAAGTGGCGGTGGAATGAGATATGGCGGGGGAGGCGGAATGCGATCTGGCGGTGGAGGAGGAATGAGATATGGCACGGTAGGTGGAATGCGATCTGGAAGTGGCGGTGGAATGAGATATGGCGGGGGAGGTGGAATGCGATCTGGAAGTGGCGGTGGAATGAGATATGGCGGGGGAGGCGGAATGCGATCTGGCGGTGGAGGAGGAATGAGATATGGCACGGTAGGTGGAATGCAATCTGGCACGGGATATAGAACGCGATCTAGTAGAGGAGGTAGAATGCGATCTGGCACGGGAGGTGGTATGCGATCTGGCACGGGAGGTGGAATGCGATCTGGAAGTGGCGGTGGAATGAGATATGGCGGGGGAGGTGGAATGCGATCTGGAAGTGGCGGTGGAATGAGATATGGCGGGGGAGGCGTAGTAGTAGTAGTAGTGGTGGTAGTAGTAGTGGTGGTAGTAGTAGTAGTAGTAGTAGTAGTAGTGGTAGTAGTAGTAGTGGTAGTAGTAGTAGTAGTAGTGGTGGTAGTAGTAGTAGTGGTAGTAGTAGTGGTGGTAGTAGTAGTGGTGGTGGTAGTAGTGGTGGTGGTAGTAGTGGTGGTGGTGGTGGTGGTGGTAGTAGTGGTGGTGGTGGTAGTAGTGGTGGTGGTGGTAGTAGTGGTGGTAGTGGTGGTGGTGGTGGTGGTGGTGGTGGTAGTAGTGGTGGTGGTAGTAGTGGTGGTGGTGGTAGTGGTGGTGGTTGTGGTAGTGGTGGTGGTAGTAGTAGTGGTGGTGGTGGTAGTAGTGGTGGTGGTGGTAGTAGTGGTGGTGGTGGTGGTGGTGGTAGTAGTGGTGGTGGTGGTGGTGGTGGTAGTAGTGGTGGTGGTGGTAGTAGTGGTGGTGGTGGTAGTAGTGGTGGTGGTAGTGGTAGTGGTGGTGGTAGTGGTAGTGGTGGTGGTAGTGGTGGTGGTGGTGGTAGTGGTGGTGGTAGTGGTAGTGGGAATGAGATATGGCACGGTAGGTGGAATGCGATCTGGAAGTGGCGGTGGAATGAGATATGGCGGGGGAGGTGGAATGCGATCTGGAAGTGGCGGTGGAATGAGATATGGCGGGGGAGGCGGAATGCGATCTGGCACGGGAGGAGGTATGCGATCTGGCACGGGAGGTGGAGGAGGAATGAGATATGGCACGGTAGGTGGAATGCGATCTGGAAGTGGCGGTGGAATGAGATATGGCACGGTAGGTGCAATGCAATCTGGCACGGGATATGGAACGCGATCTGTTGAAGGAGGTGGATTGCGATGTTGCACGTGAGGAGGAATGCGATCTGGCACGGGAGGTGGAATGCGATGTGGTACGGAAGGTGGTATGCGAATGAGACGGGAGGTGGAATGCGATCTGGAACGGGAGGTGTAATGCGATCTGGAGCGGCATATGGCACGCGATCTGGTGCGGGAGGAGGAATGCGATCTGTCACGGAAGGTGAAATGCGATCTGGTATGGGAGGTGGAATGTGATATGTGACGGGAAGTAGAATGCATTCTGGCACGGGATATGGAACGCGATCTAGCAGAGGAGGTAGAATGAGATCTGGCACGGGAGGTAGAATGCGATCTAGCACGGGAGGTGAAGTGCCATCTGGCGCTGGAGGTGGAGTTCGATCTGGCACGGGATAAGGCACGCGATATGGCACGGGATGAGCAATGCGAACTGCCAGAGGATATGCCACGCGATCTGGCACGGGATATGACACGCGATCTGGCAAGGGAGTTGGAATGCGATCTGGCAAGGGAGGTGGAATGCGATCTGGCACCGGAGGTGGAATAGGACCTGGCACGGGATCTGGCACGCGATCTGGCACTGGATACGGCACGCGATCTGTCACGGGAGGTGGAATGCGATCTGGCACGGGAGGTGGTGTGCCATCTGGCGCTGGAGGTGGAGTTCGATCTGGCACGGGGTAATGCACGCGATATGGCACGGGATGAGGAATGCGAACTGCCAGAGGATATGCCACGCGATCTGGCACGGGATATGACACGCGATTTGGCAAGGGAGTTGGAATGCGATCTGGCAAGGGAGGTGGAATGCGAACTGGCACCGGAGGTGGAATAGGACCTGGCACGGGATATGGCACGCGATCTGGCACTGGATACGGCACGCGATCTGGCACGGGAGGTGGAGTGCGATCTGGCACGGGAGGTGGAATTAGATCTAGCAGGGGAGGTGGATTGAGATTTGGCACGGGGTATGGCACGCGATATGGTACGGGAGGTGGAATGCAATCTGACACGAGAGGTGGAATGCGACCTCGCATGTAAGGTGGAATGCGGTCTAGTACGGGAGTTGGAATGCGATCTGGCACGGGATATGGAACGCGATCTGACACGGGAATTGGAATGCGATTTGGCTCTGGAAGAGGATTGCAATCTGGCAGGGGATGTGGAATGCGTTCTGGCACGCGAGGCGGAATGCGTTCTGGCACGGGATATGGTACGCGATCTGGCACTGGATACGGCACGCGATCTGGCTCGGGAGGTGGAATGCGATCTGGCACGGGAAGTGGAATGCGATCTGGCGCGGGATGTGGCATTCGATGTGGCACGGTATATGGCACGCGATCTGGCACGGGAGGTAGTATATGATCTAGCACGGGAGGTGGAGTGCCATCTGGCGCTGGAGCTGGAATTCGATCTGGCACGGGATAAGGCAAGCGATATGGAACGGGATGAGGAATGCGAACTGGCAGGGGATATGGAACGCGATCTGGCACGGGATATGACACGCGATCTGGCATGGGAGTTGGAATGCGTTCTGGCAAGGGAGGTGGAATGCGATCTGGCACCGGAGGTGGAATACGATCTGGCACGGGATATGGCACGCGATCTGGCACTGCATACGGCACGCGATCTGGCACGGGAGGTGGAATGCGATCTGGCACGGGAAATGGAACGCGATCTAGCAGAGGAGGTAGAATGCCATCTGGCACGGGAAGTGGAATGCGTTCTGGCACGGGAGGCGGAATAGCGTTCTGGCACGGGATACGGCATGCGATCTGGCACTGGATACGGCACGCGATCTGGCACGGGAGGTGGAATTCGATCTGGGACGGGATATGACACGCGATCTGCTAAAGGAGGTGGATTGCGATGCGGCACGTGAGGTGGAATGCGATCTGGCACGGGAGGTGGAATGCGATCTGGAAGTGGCGGTGGAATGAGATATGGCGGGGGAGGTGGAATGCGATCTGGAAGTGGCGGTGGAATGAGATATGGCGGGGGAGGCGGAATGCGATCTGGCGGTGGAGGAGGAATGAGATATGGCACGGTAGGTGGAATGCAATCTGGCACGGGATATATAACGCGATTTAGTAGAGGAGGTAGAATGCGATCTGGCACGGGAGGTGGTATGCGATCTGGCACGGGAGGTGGAATGCGATCTGGAAGTGGCGGTGGAATGAGATATGGCGGGGGAGGTGGAATGCGATCTGGAAGTGGCGGTGGATTGAGATATGGCGGGGGAGGCGGAATGCGATCTGGCGGTGGAGGAGGAATGAGATATGGCACGGTAGGTGGAATGCGATCTGGAAGTGGCGGTGGAATGAGATATGGCGGGGGAGGTGGAATGCGATCTGGAAGTGGCGGTGGAATGAGATATGGCGGGGGAGGCGGAATGCGATCTGGCACGCGAGGAGGTATGCGATCTGGCACGGGAAGTGGAATGCGATCTGGAAGTGGCGGTGGAATGAGATATGGCGGGGGAGGTGGAATGTGATCTGGAAGTGGCGGTGGAATGAGATATGGCGGGGGAGGCGGAATGCGATCTGGCGGTGGAGGAGGAATGAGATATGGCACGGTAGGTGGAATGCGATCTGGAAGTGGCGGTGGAATGAGATATGGCGGGGGAGGTGGAATGCGATCTGGAAGTGGCGGTGGAATGAGATATGGCGGGGGAGGCGGAATGCGATCTGGCGGTGGAGGAGGAATGAGATATGGCACGGTAGGTAGAATGCGATCTGGAAGTGGCGGTGGAATGAGATATGGCGGGGGAGGTGGAATGCGATCTGGAAGTGGCGGTGGAATGAGATATGGCGGGGGAGGCGGAATGCGATCTGGCGGTGGAGGAGGAATGAGATATGGCACGGTAGGTGGAATGCAATCTGGCACGGGATATATAACGCGATTTAGTAGAGGAGGTAGAATGCGATCTGGCACGGGAGGTGGTATGCGATCTGGCACGGGAGGTGGAATGCGATCTGGAAGTGGCGGTGGAATGAGATATGGCGGGGGAGGTGGAATGCGATCTGGAAGTGGCGGTGGAATGAGATATGGCGGGGGAGGCGGAATGCGATCTGGCGGTGGAGGAGGAATGAGATATGGCACGGTAGGTGGAATGCGATCTGGAAGTGGCGGTGGAATGAGATATGGCGGGGGAGGTGGAATGCGATCTGGAAGTGGCGGTGGAATGAGATATGGCGGGGGAGGCGGAATGCGATCTGGCACGCGAGGAGGTATGCGATCTGGCACGGGAGGTGGAATGCGATCTGGAAGTGGCGGTGGAATGAGATATGGCGGGGGAGGTGGAATGCGATCTGGAAGTGGCGGTGGAATGAGATATGGCGGGGGAGGCGGAATGCGATCTGGCGGTGGAGGAGGAATGAGATATGGCACGGTAGGTGGAATGCGATCTGGAAGTGGCGGTGGAATGAGATATGGCGGGGGAGGTGGAATGCGATCTGGAAGTGGCGGTGGAATGAGATATGGCGGGGGAGGCGGAATGCGATCTGGCGGTGGAGGAGGAATGAGATATGGCACGGTAGGGGGAATGCGATCTGGAAGTGGCGGTGGAATGAGATATGGCGGGGGAGGTGGAATGCGATCTGGAAGTGGCGGTGGAATGAGATATGGCGGGGGAGGCGGAATGCGATCTGGCGGTGGAGGAGGAATGAGATATGGCACGGTAGGTGGAATGCAATCTGGCACGGGATATAGAACGCGATCTAGTAGAGGAGGTAGAATGCGATCTGGCACGGGAGGTGGTATGCGATCTGGCACGGGAGGTGGAATGCGATCTGGAAGTGGCGGTGGAATGAGATATGGCGGGGGAGGTGGAATGCGATCTGGAAGTGGCGGTGGAATGAGATATGGCGGGGGAGGCGGAATGCGATCTGGCGGTGGAGGAGGAATGAGATATGGCACGGTAGGTGGAATGCGATCTGGAAGTGGCGGTGGAATGAGATATGGCGGGGGAGGTGGA
>NW_027185502.1:4070000-4102500 GCF_040183065.1 Periplaneta americana | reverse complement strand
TCTGGCACTGCATACGGCACGCGATCTGGCACGGGAGGTGGAATGCGATCTGGCACGGGAAATGGAACGCGATCTAGCAGAGGAGGTAGAATGCCATCTGGCACGGGAAGTGGAATGCGTTCTGGCACGGGAGGCGGAATAGCGTTCTGGCACGGGATACGGCATGCGATCTGGCACTGGATACGGCACGCGATCTGGCACGGGAGGTGGAATTCGATCTGGGACGGGATATGACACGCGATCTGCTAAAGGAGGTGGATTGCGATGCGGCACGTGAGGTGGAATGCGATCTGGCACGGGAGGTGGAATGCGATCTGGAAGTGGCGGTGGAATGAGATATGGCGGGGGAGGTGGAATGCGATCTGGAAGTGGCGGTGGAATGAGATATGGCGGGGGAGGCGGAATGCGATCTGGCGGTGGAGGAGGAATGAGATATGGCACGGTAGGTGGAATGCAATCTGGCACGGGATATATAACGCGATTTAGTAGAGGAGGTAGAATGCGATCTGGCACGGGAGGTGGTATGCGATCTGGCACGGGAGGTGGAATGCGATCTGGAAGTGGCGGTGGAATGAGATATGGCGGGGGAGGTGGAATGCGATCTGGAAGTGGCGGTGGAATGAGATATGGCGGGGGAGGCGGAATGCGATCTGGCGGTGGAGGAGGAATGAGATATGGCACGGTAGGTGGAATGCGATCTGGAAGTGGCGGTGGAATGAGATATGGCGGGGGAGGTGGAATGCGATCTGGAAGTGGCGGTGGAATGAGATATGGCGGGGGAGGCGGAATGCGATCTGGCACGCGAGGAGGTATGCGATCTGGCACGGGAGGTGGAATGCGATCTGGAAGTGGCGGTGGAATGAGATATGGCGGGGGAGGTGGAATGCGATCTGGAAGTGGCGGTGGAATGAGATATGGCGGGGGAGGCGGAATGCGATCTGGCGGTGGAGGAGGAATGAGATATGGCACGGTAGGTGGAATGCGATCTGGAAGTGGCGGTGGAATGAGATATGGCGGGGGAGGTGGAATGCGATCTGGAAGTGGCGGTGGAATGAGATATGGCGGGGGAGGCGGAATGCGATCTGGCGGTGGAGGAGGAATGAGATATGGCACGGTAGGTAGAATGCGATCTGGAAGTGGCGGTGGAATGAGATATGGCGGGGGAGGTGGAATGCGATCTGGAAGTGGCGGTGGAATGAGATATGGCGGGGGAGGCGGAATGCGATCTGGCGGTGGAGGAGGAATGAGATATGGCACGGTAGGTGGAATGCAATCTGGCACGGGATATATAACGCGATTTAGTAGAGGAGGTAGAATGCGATCTGGCACGGGAGGTGGTATGCGATCTGGCACGGGAGGTGGAATGCGATCTGGAAGTGGCGGTGGAATGAGATATGGCGGGGGAGGTGGAATGCGATCTGGAAGTGGCGGTGGAATGAGATATGGCGGGGGAGGCGGAATGCGATCTGGCGGTGGAGGAGGAATGAGATATGGCACGGTAGGTGGAATGCGATCTGGAAGTGGCGGTGGAATGAGATATGGCGGGGGAGGTGGAATGCGATCTGGAAGTGGCGGTGGAATGAGATATGGCGGGGGAGGCGGAATGCGATCTGGCACGGGAGGAGGTATGCGATCTGGCACGGGAGGTGGAATGCGATCTGGAAGTGGCGGTGGAATGAGATATGGCGGGGGAGGTGGAATGCGATCTGGAAGTGGCGGTGGAATGAGATATGGCGGGGGAGGCGGAATGCGATCTGGCGGTGGAGGAGGAATGAGATATGGCGGGGGAGGTGGAATGCGATCTGGAAGTGGCGGTGGAATGAGATATGGTGGGGGAGGCGGAATGCGATCTGGCACGGGAGGAGGTATGCGATCTGGCACGGGAGGTGGAATGCGATCTGGAAGTGGCGGTGGAATGAGATATGGCGGGGGAGGTGGAATGCGATCTGGAAGTGGCGGTGGAATGAGATATGGCGGGGGAGGCGGAATGCGATCTGGCGGTGGAGGAGGAATGAGATATGGCACGGTAGGTGGAATGCGATCTGGAAGTGGCGGTGGAATGAGATATGGCACGGTAGGTGCAATGCAATCTGGCACGGGATATGGAACGCGATCTGCTGAAGGAGGTGGATTGCCAAGTTGCACGTGAGGAGGAATGCGATCTGGCACGGGAGGTGGAATGCGATGTGGTACGGAAGGTGGTATGCGAATGAGACGGGAGGTGGAATGCGATCTGGAACGGGAGGTGTAATGCGATCTGGAGCGGCATATGGCACGCGATCTGGTGCGGGAGGAGGAATGCGATCTGTCACGGAAGGTGAAATGCGATCTGGTATGGGAGGTGGAATGTGATATGTGACGGGAAGTAGAATGCATTCTGGCACGGGATATGGAACGCGATCTAGCAGAGGAGGTAGAATGAGATCTGGCACGGGAGGTAGAATGCGATCTAGCACGGGAGGTGAAGTGCCATCTGGCGCTGGAGGTGGAGTTCGATCTGGCACGGGATAAGGCACGCGATATGGCACGGGATGAGGAATGCGAACTGCCAGGGGATATGCCACGCGATCTGGCACGGGATATGACACGCGATCTGGCATGGGAGTTGGAATGCGATCTGGCAAGGGAGGTGGAATGCGATCTGGCACCGGAGGTGGAATACGACCTGGCACGGGATATGGCACGCGATCTGGCACAGGATACGGCACGCGATCTGGCACGGGAGGTGGAATGCGATGTTTCACCGGAGGTGAATTGCGATCTGGCACGGGAGGTGGAATGCGATCTGGCGCGGGATATGGAACGCGATCTGACACGGGAATTGGAATGCGATTTGGCTCGGGAGCTGGATTGCGATCTGGCACGGGATGTGGAATGTGTTCTGGCACGGGAGGCGGAATAGCGTTCTGGCACGGGATATGGCATGCGATCTGGCACTGGATACTGCCATCTTCTTATCCATCTTCTTGTCCATCTTCTTTTCTTCTCTCCATTGGATATCGTCATGACATGTCCTTCCCCAGTATCCCCCACCCGGACATCCGATTGGGGGGATAGTTTACGTCCGGAGTTTTTTACCAGGGAAAGACTCATCATGGCATTTTTATCATATCATACATTATCTTCTTGGGATATATATATATATGCGGTAGCCTCCCATTGCTATCCGCACACCACTCTCTCTTTCGCATCTTAAAAGATCCCAGGGGGCCCCAGCGTGAAGGTGAGGAGAGTGGATTTAACTAATTAGGCCCTCCGGACTTCACCGAAATTCGCCACAAGGGTTAAATATCAGTTCCATCAGGGTTTTTGACCTGATCAGAGACCAGGAAATCCCAATTAGCCTTTGCCCCCCCAAAATATATGATATATGGGACATATGACGTATATGATATGATATATGACATATGAGATATATGACATATATGATATATGGGACATATGATGTATATGATATATGAGATATATGACATACGAGAGGTATGGAATATATGACATATATGATATATGGGACATAAAACATATATGATATATGAGATATATGCGATATATTGCATATATGATATATGGGACATATGACGTATATGATATATGACATATGGTATATGAGTTGTGTGACGCATATGATATATGAGATATATGACATATATTATATATATGGGACATATGACGTACGAGATATATGATATATATACGACATATATGAGATATATGATATAATTATATGATATATAATATATGTATGAGATAAGTGATATACAGTATGACACATATTATGATCCTTTCGACAGCTCAATACATCATGAAATATACAATTTAATATTACGAGTTTATGATACATTACAAAGTTACACCTCATTTATTGCGCTGCCCTCTTTATGTACACATCGAAAAACTTTTGGTACTTCAATCAAAAAAGAAGTTAGTGTAATTACCACATTTGAATAATATTTCATAAAACGTATTGGGATATAACAACTTTACCTACCCAACAAAAGCCACCTATTTCACACTAAAAGCGATTACATCCATATATGTATAGGCTTTGTGTTTTTTTAGATATCATAACACACAGGTAACACAGTAAAACAAGGCACATTACATCTAAGTTTTCCAGAATTGTTAAATTCTCTTAGTACCCATACATGTATTCACCACATTTAATTTGAAATCTCACAGTCAACATATTATATATAACAAAGCACACTACATCTAATATATAAAAGTGAATGTAGGTATGTACGTACGTATGTTCCCTATACAAATCTACACGCTTTGGCCAATATGTACCAAAGTTTGCACATTTAACTTTCATAACCAGGAGAAGAACATAGGCTATATTAAAATTGTTAAAATGGACGCTAAATTGATTAAAAAAGTAAAAATAAAAATAAATACGATCAAACATTCACGTATAATACTGAAATGCAATATTCTATAGTCAAATGTTCTTTATTATTGTTTGTATTCAACATCGACTTTCATGACGCCATGGAAAAAGCAAAACGATATAAAATAACATTGTAGATACATCATGAAGGCCAAAATCTTGACAATTTATTCATGCAGTAAGTATCCTTATGCAGTCCAGATCCGTATTATGTGTTTTTCGAGACAGTTGTAGATAGTGAGCAGACTGTGTTTTATCAAACTGAATTCTTAAATTCTTTGAAATCACAAGGATTGCCAACACATAATTTAATACTTAATATTGAATCACCAATAGTACTATTGCGAAATATTGATCCACAAGAACTATGCAATGGAACAGGAACTGGTGTGAAAAAACTCATGACAAACGTAATAGAAGTGACAGTATTAAGTGGCAAAACGAAAGGAAAATATGTTTTTATCCCACATATTCCTATGATAGCCAGTAACATGCCATTCGATTTTAAGCAACTGCCATTTCAGTGCAACTAGCATTCGTAAAGACCGTAGTAAAATAAAGCTCAAGAATAGTCGCTCAAAGTTGCAGACATTCATCTAAATCTCCGTGTTTTTCATATTGTCAATAATTGCGTAACTTGCTTTCAAGTGAGCACACCTAAACATATATACATATTTATACAAAAGACGGGAAAACGAATTGTATGCATATCAATGAGACTTCTGTCATGTTCCTAATGTAGTATGTGAATATACGTAAGCCCACTGAAAATAGGACATTCATTTACATTTTCTTTATTGTTGTTCATTTGAATTGATTGGGATGCCGATATTTTAAATCCAAGATTTGGACGGCTATCATTTCGATATAGGCTACTACTTAATTCTAAAATATATATCTTTCAAAATAATATTGCTCATGTCCAATAATGTGTTATTGCGAAATTTTATCTGTGTAATCAGGTTGCCAGTGTAGTATGTCAAGTGTTGTGGAAAGAACGGTGACTTAATTTTCTATAACATAGGATGTCTTTCAGAATATTATTATTTATGCTGAACAATGACTTCTTGCAAAATTATACTCTATCTGGATTCTGTATATAAAGTAAAAAGTAATATATTTAATATGTTCTAAATTTGTTAGATATTATATCTTAAGTCATATTTTAAAAAGCCCTGGTATCATATAAGCGGGCGTACAGCTGTCAAGGGGTAAAAAGTATTCCAATATAAATTGAATTACATACGTATATATTGATTCTTTGGTACGACCGATAGATAAATTTAGGCTCACGATGGCACCCCAACGATTCAGACTGGGAACAAGGGAATTCTCTAATTACCATCAGCTGTCTCTGAAGTTCAAGTGAAAGCACGCATAGACATGAAATTACGTGAAATGTATGTCAGCACAGCTTCAGTTAAATGTACAGATCTTATAACTATTTTTTCTCTGAATCTGTACAACGTCACATTTGTGGCGGGGAGGAAAGGAGACAGCAGAAAAATTAATGGTGTTTAATACGCTGACAGCCACGACTAAGATAAAGCACTTGAAATTTAGCGGTAACTGACCGGCAGAGATAAATAAACAAATCAAATAAATATATATATTTAAAACAAAGTTGAACGTCAGGCACATGATGAAATATTTTCTTTTCGGTGCCTGATCTACAATTGTTTTAAATTTAGTTAAACCTGGCAGGCATTTGGCTAAGGAGTATTAATTTATGTAAGTGAAGTTAAGTAAAGATTCTTCTTTATGTGAGAGGAAAGCTCAGTAAAACAATTCGTTTAGGTTGTCTATAGTTGGGTTTCCGAAATTTTCGAAAATTTAACAACCAGTTCATTTGAAAACAGAAGCAGAAAGGAAAACCAGGGCAACGCCGGGTACTTTCAGCTAGTAATATATAAAAAGAAAATTTGCAATCTCATGATTTGAGTTACGCAATATATTAAAGTACATAATTCAAATTCATGTTGCAAATTATAACATCCTTATATGTACACACGTGTTTAAATTTCAATTCACTTATATAATATAGTAAAATTAGGACTAATTACCTGCAATAAGTTCTAAAATAATTCGAAAAAAATTTTTTTAAGAATTTAAGAATGGTTCAGACAAATGTTTCCTAAATATTTATCCCTGTATTCACTAGATTTAATTCGAAATCTTTCATTTAGTATACATAAAGCACACTACCTACATTAAAAGTAGTAACTCACAGTATATCCTCCGAGTTACGTAACACATTTAAGTACATAATCTGTGATTCATTAAATTGATTCGTAATATATACTAACACAATCAGTATACTTGAATAATTTTTCATCTGTATACAGTAGACACATTGAAGTTTAATAAGTCTTAATGTGGCAATACGACTAGTATACGCATTTGATTGAAAGTTATCCATGTATATATTTTGTTTTTTGAGTAGTAGGATATGATAACTTAATTCAAATTAATTTGTACATAAACATGCATTAAAGATAAATCATATGATTGAACAGCATTCTCTTTGAATTTATTAATTCACTTATAGGAATTAAAAAAAAATGAAGTAAACATTCAAACAAAAAAATAGGCTACAACCATACAGGTGTATGCAAACTCAAATGTAACACCTGCAATAACTTCTACATAGGACAGACAGGCAGATCATTTCAAACACGTTACAAAGAACACATCACAGCCATAACAAAATTACAAAACACCTCCACATATGCAGAACACACCGCAAATACCAACCACATCTAAAAAGACATCAACACAGACATGGAAATACTGCACATCCAACCAAAAAGCCAGAAACTCAACAGACTAGAACAATATGAAATATACAGACACACTAAAACACATCCCAATGATATTCTCAACACACAACTCAATTTCAAAACACATACACTCTTTGACTCTACACTACGAACGCACCCTCACAGGAAACAAGAAGCGCCAAGACCAACAACGACCAGTTCTGAAGATGACCCAAAATAGGTCGAAACATGTTAACAAGGTACGTTAAAATTCAAGACAAGAAAATTCTTATCATACATATTCCGAAGTAAAAATCCAAGTTAAAAAATCTAAATGGGAAATTTTACTACATCTTTAAAAAAATAACCGATTCCTTTTGTTTACTATGTTAATGAAAATAAGATTGAAACTGCAAATACAATTTGGAAACACAAGGTTCTATTTGAAAACAACAATTTTATTTCAACTCAGTACAGCATAAAATAATATTATTCCGATCATTTTAGATTCACGAAATGATAAACAAATCATTTACGAAGCTACAAACCGGAGTAGTCATTACAAATATTTTCCATTTTGATTTTATTTCTAGACAAACTTAAAAAACGCTCTCCTGTAAAATTTACAAAATAGTGGATAGAACCTTTTTATTCTGAGCCCTCCATTGTTCGGCTTGGTTAAGTGGTCATGATTTTACCGTCAAACATTGAGTTTAGAAAAAATATTTCAATTTTTTTTATCATGTTTTCCTATTAAAAGGCAAGCTAGGGCGGAGTTCTTAATGTAGTTTCAGACAAAGTACCAAAGAGATTTGTTGGGAGGGAAGTGTATAAAAATAAGAACCAAGAAGAAAGTACAGCCCTTTCCTGTTACTTGGCCATAACAATATGAATAATTCATAATATACAGCTCCAAACATTTCTAAGCTTGATGTGCCTATCGGGAAGCGAAAGAAGTAAATGGAAAATGCGACATGCGACACAGTCTGTCACTCGTATTTTTCAAACAGAAAAGAAATAACTGAACTTGGATCATCTAACTTAATCGGAAAAATTTCTTCAGTCAAAGTTGACTTTAGTTTGAGACAAATTAATCTCAGATTAGACTTTATACAACACAAAATTCCAAGTTCAGCTGAAACAACGATCAATTTAACCTCTGATCTAAGATTAAATGGTTTATACAATCGGGCCTCAGTGTTGCCAACCAAAAACAAAAGATCCCCCTGTAATTCAAAGAAAACCCCTAATTTTTTTTATTTTTACTTGGAAAAACGCAACATAATAATTAGCAAATGTGATTATACATACAAAATTGAATATAAAAAATATTCATACTAATGAACATTGGCATGCAATAGAATAAAATACTCACAGCACAATCGTGCATGTCCTTGCACTGGTATGATTTCTTGAGAATTTGATTTTTAAGTGTTTGCGTTTGCATTAGTTGCACATTGTGTTCAAATATGGCATTCAAGGGAAAAAAGGAAAGATGTTTAAAAATATCAATGTCGTGAGAGACAAATCCATTGTTGAAAGGTAAGTTATCGACTTATGTTACAGACTTGATATTGTGACAGCGACGTGAGAATCGAACTCACGACCAGCGTCCCGCAAGAAAGCAGATCGCACAGGCTCCACGGAACATTGAGTGACGTCGCGCGGTGGAGAGAAGAGAGAGGGTGTATTACGTCAACGCGACGAGTTTGCGCGCGCATCTGGTGCTGGTAGAGAGGAGAGGGCTCTGGATTTCTCTGGAGAGCCATCTCTAGAGACGCGTGGAACTTTCGAGGCTACGTCGCTGTGGTTATAAATTACGGACGCGAAGGAACGACAGCAGTTTGCAGTTGCAGTTTGCAGTTTTCAGTTATTCAGTCAGTGAGTAAGCCAGAGCAAGCAAGCCAGACTTGTGTGCCGGAGTTCGACTCGAGTGTGCGTCCGCATCTGCGTCAGCATCCGAAGGCTTGAGGTCGAGTGCAGTGGACCGCAGTTGGAGGGACCTGAGTTCGAGTGCAGTGGACCGCAGTTGGAGGGACCCGAGTTCGAGTACAGTGAACTGTCTCTGAAGGTCTGTGGTTCGAGATACTGTGAACTCGAGTGACTGAGATAGAAGAACTGTGAACTGAGAACGGGTAGTTCTGATTTGTAAATAGTGCTTTGTAAATATTAGTTAAGATTAACAGTTCATTGTTGTGCGTAATAGTCCAAGTAAATTGTCATTGTCGTCGGTGGAGTGCTATAACGAATACTTTGTTGAGTGAAGATCCAATTGTTGACGAGAGCGTTTAAGGTGAATTGTAGAAAGGAATTATTGTTGTGACGAATAAATTACATTGTTGTTACTAATAAAGTTCACATTGGTGTCAGAACCGGGATATTATCGACAATGGAGAACCTACAGCAGATCCTGCAAGCCATCGCGGAAATGAAAGCTGAAATGAAAAAGGGCATAAGTGACGTAAAAGCAGAAATGAAGAACGATATCAGTGAGGTCAAGAACGACATAAGTGAAGTGAAAACGGAGATGAAAAGTGACATAAGTGAAGTGAAAGGCGACATAAGTGAAGTGAAAACGGAGATGAAAAGTGACATAAGCGGAGTGAAAGATGACGTCACTACGCAAATTGAAAGCGTTTCAGCCCACGTAGATGGAATTGTCGCCATCGTGAAAGACGAACTCAAAGCCGACCTTGACAACCTAAACAAGAATTTTACAACTATAAACGAGACAGTAACCGAATTGAGACAGGAGGTAGACCATTTCGACGGCAAAATCCGCGATCTCGAGCGTCGTTAAGAGCAGACGAGCGAGTTGCTGGACAAGACGAGTGAGGTGATGGAAAAACACGCCGAGGAAAACAAGCACATACTCACATTGATGGACCGACATGCTGAAGAAAACAAGCACATCCTCGCATTGGTGGATCGCCAGGCTAGAGAACAGAAACAGATAGTTGCCGAGGAGGTTCGACGTGTCATGCAAGAAACGGCCACAGAGTTGAGGACTCCATATAGTGGCCCTGCGGAATCATCGCCTTCAGGCAGACATTACAACGTCAAGACGCCGAAGTTCGACGGTACGACGTCTTGGGCGATATTCCGTCGCCAGTTCGAGGCCATCGCAGAGCACAATGGGTGGACGCCAGCAGAGAAAACCACTCAGCTGCTGGCCGCGCTTCAGGGACAGGCGTCGGAGATTCTTCACAGCGTTCCAGAAGATGGGACAGCCGCTGAGATAATGGCGGCCTTGGAGGGACGTTATGGTGACCATCAACTTGCTGCAGCATTTAGGACCCAACTAAAAACGAGGGTCCAACAGTCAGGCGAGTCCCTACAAGAATTCGCGATGGCGGTGGAACAACTGGCCCATAAAGCCCTCAGGGGCCTACCTAATGATTTCATCGCTGGAGAGGCGGCCTACACCTTCGGCAGCGGGGTTCGAGACCCGGAAATAAGACAACAGCTACTCATAGCAGAGCATCGCACCATCAACGCAGCTCTGGCGGCGGCCCTCAGGATGGAGGCAGCCAAGTTGACGGCGAACGTCTCGGCATCGCACCGGATTAGGAGCGTCGCGGCGGCCGTAGTCGAGGAGCGTCAACCGAAATCACCCGAGCGACGAAGACGAGGAGTGCCTACCTGCTGGTCCTGCGGCGAGCCTGGACACCTGAGGAGGGATTGTGACCGATCTGGTCACAAACAGGAAAACTAAAAGGGGCCGATGCGATGAGGGGCACGTCGGCGCCGTCATCACCATCCCCTCGGCTGATCTTGAAGACGGTTAACAGAAGATGCGACGATGGGCTGATTGCTGACGGATGGATAAGAGGCCGCCCATGCAGAGTACTGGTAGACACCGGGGCGTCGCTCACTATCGCCAGACCGGAAGTCGTGCGTGGACTACCTGGGAGGACGCCGCTGCGCCGGTATGAGCTACGTACTGCCTCAGGCGAGAACCTGCCCATCCAAAAGGGGGTTTTCCTGGATCTGACATTGGGAAAGAGGAGACTGGAGATGTGGGTGTTCGTCGCCAACACCACTGAAGACGTCATCCTGGGACTCGACGCCATGCGGATTTTCGATGCAACGGTGGACGTCCGGCGCCGTATCCTGCGTTTTGGTCAGGATGAAGTGTTCCTGAGAGACGTCGAAGACCAACCCATGACCAGCAGACTCACCTTGGAGAATCAAGTGACAATCCCAGCAGGCTGCGAGATGGTGGTGACGGCAAGACTGGACGGACAACCTAAGAGAAACCTGCTCCTCGATTCGCAAACAACTCCGATAGATGGGGTTTATGTGGCCAGATCCCTACTCCCGAATCAGAAGGTGGTACCGGTGAGGGTCCTGAATGTCACCAATCGGGACAAGGAGGTGCCTAGTGGAACTGTACTAGGTAACGTCGAGCCGGTGGTGTCTGTGACGTCGCTGGCAGAAAACGAGGAGTGTCACCGACCACGTCCAGATCTAGACCCATCACTGAAAGAGCTGGCTCGAGAATTGCCGGCGAATTTAAGCAAAAGAGAAAGAAGACAAGTCCACGATCTACTGACAGAATTTCAGGACGTGTTCAGTCTGTCTGAAAATGACTACGGGAGAACGGAGAAAGTTCAGCACCGCATCGACACCGGAAATGCTCGCCCAATGAGACAACCTCCTCGACGCGTCCCTCTAGCTAAACAGAGGGAGATTGACAGCCAACTGGAGGGCATGAAAGCAAGAGGGGTCATTGAGGAATCCGACAGCCCTTGGTCATCACCTGTGGTGCTGGTGAAGAAGAAGAATGGGGACCTGCGTTTCTGCGTGGACTATAGAAGACTGAATGACGTCACCAGGAAAGACTGCTTTCCCCTTCCACGAATTGACGACACCTTGGACACCCTGGCCGGAGCAGAGTGGTTCTCGACGTTGGATCTCAAGTCAGGATACTGGCAGGTGGCGCTACATCCTGAGGACAAGGAGAAAACGGCATTCTCTACAGGCCAGGGACTATGGCAGTTCACCGTTATGCCGTTCGGCCTCTGCAACGCACCGGCTACATTCCAGAGACTAATGGAGTCCGTAATGAGAGGCCTGACATACGACACATGTTTGCTGTACCTTGATGACGTCATCGTGGTGGGCAAGACTTTCAGCGAACAGCTGTTGAACCTGAAGAAAGTGTTCGAGAGACTGCGACAAGCCAGGCTGAAGTTGAACCCGAAGAAATGTCATCTGTTCCAGAAGGTCAGCTACTTGGGGCACGTAGTAGGGACGAACGGAGTGGCCACGGACCCGGAGAAGCTACAAGCCGTCAGAGGATGGCCGAGACCGAGGGACAAACAGGAGTTGCGCCGCTTTCTCGGCCTCTGCACTTATTACAGAAGGTTCGTAGCTGGGTATGCCAACATCGGTAAGCCTCTAACCCAGCTGACCGAGGAGAAACGACAATTCCAGTGGACAGACGAGGCGGAGTCATCCTTCCAGTCACTGAAAGAGGCGCTCTGCACTGCTCCTGTACTGGGATATCCCATCCCTGGAAGGAAGTTCACGCTCGACACGGACGCTAGCAACGTAGGCATCGGCGGAGTACTCTCTCAGGAACAGGACGGGCAAGAGAGGGTGACTGCCTACTTCAGCCGAACATTGTCCAAAGCTGAGAGAAACTACTGCGTGACCCGTAGAGAACTTCTTGCTATTGTGGAAGCCCTGAAGCATTTCCACAAATATTTGTATGGCCAGGAGTTCCATCTGAGGACAGACCATTCTGCACTCACCTGGCTATTGGGCTTCAAGAATCTGGAGGGGCAGACCGCCCGTTGGGTTCAACGACTGCAGGAGTACAACTTCACCTCCGAACACCGACAAGGGAAGAAACATTCCAACGCTGATGCCTTATCACGACGCCCGTGCCCGGATGGCTGTAAACACTGCCTGAAAGTAGAAGACCGGGATGGCGCCCACGCAGTCCGAGCAATTGCCGCCCAGCCGAGCCCAGGATGGGATAACGCCGCCATAAGGAGGGAGCAGCTGGAGGACCCAAACATTGGACAGCTACTACGTGATGTGGATTCCGGCCAGAGACCAGTATGGGCCGATATCGCCAACCGTAGCACCACTTACAAGAGCTACTGGGCCCAGTGGGAATCCTTCACTGTCAAGGACGGTATCCTGAAGAGGATTTGGGAGTCGGCCGATGGAAGGACCCACATAGAACTTGTCCTGCCCAGGAGCAAGGTGAAGGAAGTGCTGGAGGAGACTCATGCTGGAGTGACTGGAGGCCACCTGGGAGCCAACAGGACGCTGGACAAGTTAAGGCAGAGGTTCTATTGCATCAGAGAACCGACACGGAACAATGGTGCCGAAGATGCGACCCCTGTGCAGCCAGTCGCGGACCAAGGACCCGCAGCAGGGGAGCCATGCAGCAGTACAACGTGGGAGCTCCTTTTGAGAGGATCGCCATCGACGTTGCTGGACCGTTCCCGGTCACGGATCGCGGGAACCGCTACCTGCTAGTCGCCATGGATTACTTCACAAAATGGCCAGAGGTGTACGCGATTCCCAACCAAGAGGCTTCGACGGTGGCCGACGCGCTGCTTGACAACTTCATCTGCCGATTCGGGGTGCCCCGGGAATTGCATAGCGATCAGGGGCGCAACTTCGAATCCAACCTGATGGGAGAATTGTTCGAGCATCTGGGGGTGCATAAAACCAGGACCACTCCCCTCCACCCACAGTCCGATGGTATGGTGGAACGCTACATCAAAACCTTGGAAGAGCATCTGCGGAAGGTGGTGTCCAACCATCAACGAGACTGGGATGCCAGAGTCCCACTGTTCCTCTTGGCCTACAGAGCTTCGGTCCACGATACAACAGGGATGACACCGGCAAACATGGTCTTCGGGAGAGAGCTGCGCCTGCCCTGTGATCTGCTGTTTGGCACGCCACCCAGCGCCGACCAGCCAGCAACTGACTATGTGGCAGAACTCACCGAGAAGTTGAATGGAGTTCACCAACTGGCCAGAGAGCACCTCAAAATGGCCAGCGACAGGATGAAGGTGCGCTACGACAGATTGGTCAACTCTGCAGGATTCCAGGAGGACGACCTGGTGTGGCTGTATCGACCTACCAGGACCAAAGGGAAATCACTAAAGCTGCAGCGTGCCTGGGATGGACCATACCGCGTGGTGACCCGGATCAACGACGTGGTGTACCGGATCCAGCGACAACCTCGAGGGAAGATGATGGTGGTGCATCTGGACCGATTAGCAGCCTACCAAGGGACTGCCCGGGACGAGCAGCCCTAAGGAGGGGGCAATGTGACAGCGACGTGAGAATCGAACTCACGACCAGCGTCCCGCAAGAAAGCAGATCGCACAGGCTCCACGGAACATTGAGTGACGTGGCGCGGTGGAGAGAAGAGAGAGGGTGTATTACGTCAACGCGACGAGTTTGCGCGCGCATCTGGTGCTGGTAGAGAGGAGAGGGCTCTGGATTTCTCTGGAGAGCCATCCCTAGAGACGCGTGGAACTTTCGAGGCTACGTCGCTGTGGTTATAAATTACGGACGCGAAGAAACGACAGCAGTTTGCAGTTGCAGTTTGCAGTTTTCAGTTATTCAGTCAGTGAGTAAGCCAGAGCAAGCAAGCCAGACTTGTGTGCCGGAGTTCGACTCGAGTGTGCGTCCGCATCTGCGTCAGCATCCGAAGGCTTGAGGTCGAGTGCAGTGGACCGCAGTTGGAGGGACCTGAGTTCGAGTGCAGTGGACCGCAGTTGGAGGGACCCGAGTTCGAGTACAGTGAACTGTCTCTGAAGGTCTGTGGTTCGAGATACTGTGAACTCGAGTGACTGAGATAGAAGAACTGTGAACTGAGAACGGGTAGTTCTGATTTGTAAATAGTGCTTTGTAAATATTAGTTAAGATTAACAGTTCATTGTTGTGCGTAATAGTCCAAGTAAATTGTCATTGTCGTCGGTGGAGTGCTATAACGAATACTTTGTTGAGTGAAGATCCAATTGTTGACGAGAGCGTTTAAGGTGAATTGTAGAAAGGAATTATTGTTGTGACGAATAAATTACATTGTTGTTACTAATAAAAGTCACAATATTTATACGTGGCAGTACAAACAAGAATTATTTAATTTCTAATGTGCAAGAATTTTTAATTATAAAATCAGATATTTATTCCAATGGTACATATGCTTGAAATTACTTTATAAATAAACTGATAGGTCTCAAAACAGTAATATAAAAACAGACATTATTTTAAATTAATGATTTAATTTCTTTGGATTTCTCATAATTCGTTCTCGCGTTACGAACTGGTTGGCTCCTTATCCATCAGGACATTTTGCAAGTATTGCCACAGTACACTAGTGCATAACACTGCACCTTGCGGAATGCCGACTTTTACTAGGGCAAGTAGACAGTTTCAAAATAAAGATGTTATTATTAGCTCACGTTACTGGCAATTGTTACGTATAGACTAATATTTAATATAAAATGAAATCGAATTAAGAAAATATAGATGTAGAATATAAAATAAATGAAAATCAGCTGTATCAAAACCATAAATTTAGATTGGGGAAAATGTTTAACTGTATTTTACTGCAGGCACTATTGTTGTGTAGGCTATGACTTAAGCAAGACAAGAAGAGAGAAATTGTCATAATACGAGTAATAAAGAGAGAAAGTGAGAAAACATGCTTGCAAGATGCGATAACGACTTAAGAGAGGATTCATAATCATGATATCCATTGTTCAATTGCACAACAAAGTAGTTTCACTATAATTAATTTTAAAAATAAATCCTAACGACGTAGTTTAGAAAAATACCCCAAAACCCTTTAAAATTTATCTTTCCCCTGAAAATATCCCTAACATGTTTATCCCCCCAAACCTCCCTCTGTAAAATTTGTTTCCCCCAAATTTGGGGGAAAACCTCTAAGTTGGCAACACTGCCTCCTCTACTGCAGCTAACACACACACACACACACACACACACCGAGCCCCTACAATGCCGTAGCGGAGAAGCGAGAAATATGTTCCCAAATTGAAGCAGCGGAAAGCCGCCATTTGTTTGGAAGAAAACGCGCGGGATTTCGAAACCGCTATTTGAATACGTGTTGTATTGCGAATCCGAAAGCTAAATGTTTTTGTTTAAAGGAACCAGAGGCGGCTTTTCAGGTGAACTAAGTGGAGCACAACTTCACCGTAGAATTTAAAAAAATTGAAAAATCTACTTTACTTTTACTATATATCACAGTGTGACTGATTTTATGATATTTATATTTATGTACGTTCAAAAATCGCGAAGCGCTGAAGAATTAACAAACATAGCGTCGGTAAATCCACTTCTTGCATTGCGACTTTCTATTTCGATTGCTATGGTTACCTAGCAACAAAACTCCGATACGTTTAAGTTCTGCGCCGGTGAAGTGAGCTCGATTTTCCTCCTGTTAGTGTTTCACTCAGTTATGGTTACCATGGCAACAAGACTACACTCCTCACCCCGCAACAACAGTTAGTATCATGGCTTTGGTCGGACGTGAAATAGTAGAAGAGACGAATTCACAACGTTCCGCCAATCAACGACAAAGGGACTATTCAGGATAGCCAACTCTAACAATGAAAATTACAGAAATTTAAAAGCATAAAATTAATTTCGCCCATAGCAAAGTTATAGGTCTACTAAATGAATATATATTTGTAATTTTTTTAAACTGTTTTGCTAAAGAAGCAAGCACGAGTCTTGAGAAAAGTGGAAATATAATGTAAGAGGAATTGAAAAAACATGGCTATGGTGTTAGCGTTGTAGGTACTACTGTAGCCTATAGGGTAAACATTGGTAATTTCGTGGCAGTGGTTATTTCGTGATACTTTTTCTTTGCTCTTTTATGAACTAACCAATGGTGTTACGAGATCCAAATTTCCGCCGAGGGATTGCATATGTTGTCCAGTTTCCAGAAACATACAGCGAAGCTTTCTGTGACTATTGTAGTTGCTTCAGTGAGCTTTTATGTTTGGAGAGAGCACGTTTGCGTCGACTTCTCAGGCGTACAAATTTTGTGGATGTTTGTAATTACATTACAGGCTTATTACTAAAGGTAAGCATATGATATTTGGTACAAAGATTTATTGTATCTTCATGAAATTTTAGGAAACGTTGTTGGAATTTTAGATACATCTGCAGTCGCCATATAGGCTTAGCTTTACTGATAGAAATCTTAGCTGTTTGAGGCAAAATTTTGTTGAGCATTAAGTGTTACATTTTATACTATTTTAAAAATTGTATTACAATAGGAATTTTAGAAGTCTGAAGACAAGATGTGATAACAAAAAAGAAAACGGAGACGCAATGGGTTCAGTGTAGCTTCTGTTTGATTTGTTATCATGCTAAGTGTCAATGATAAGTGCTAGATGACAAACTTGCAAGAACCGTGACAGAAGATGGAACATGACTCCAGCATTTTGGACCGGAGACAGAGGCAGACATGCAGTGGCATCATGCAAATTCACTAAAGAAATATAAATTCAAAAGTACACCTTCGACAGGAAACGTTATGGCTACTGTGTTTTTCGATTCAGAAGGACTCTTGCTTGTGGACAACATGTCACATGGAACCACCATTAATTCTGACGGGTATGTTGCAACTCTCAAGAAACTTCAAGTTAGACTGAGTCGTGTTCGACGACATCGGGAGAAGCAGGATGTTCTGCTACTACACAACAACGCACAGTCATATGTCAGTCACAAGACCACAGACCAGATCAGAAAATTCGGATAGACAACACTGAAACACCCGCCTTACAGTCCTGAACTGGCACCGTGGGATTACCATCTCTTTGGTAAACTGAAGGATCCCTTCGCGGAACGAGGTTAGAAGATGACTCCCTTGTGCATGCTGCTAAAGAGTGGCTCAGACGTGTTGATCCAAACTTTTACCGTGCTGGTCTACAGGCCCTCGTTCCTAGGTTACGTAAGGCAGTTGAAACGGACGGGTATATTGTGGAAAAGTGACATTTTGTTCCTTAAGGATGCATCTACATTCTGTGAAAATAACAAAGTTGTAGGATAAAAATATAATTTTAAACAAACGTTATGCATTACTTTTGGAGTTACCCTAGTAATATAGGCTATAGTAAAGTCCGTAATAAAAGTGTTCACCCTTTCAGGGCAAAGAAGATCGCTTTTCAATTTCAAGTTTTACTTTGATTTCATTCTTATTGTGTGTTGAAATGTATTTCTATGTTTTCTTGCTATGAATATTAGACGGAATTACTATGTTTGAAGTCTTGTAACAATAAATGATAATTTCATTTGACTTTAATGAATTTTTGCACAATTCTTCTACCTCTCACGAAATTATCAATGCAATATCACGAAATTACCAACCTTTCAGCTTAAGTTGTAAAAATGGTTTTTGGCGCATATTCAAGAACGTATCCAATCTTTTATGTCTCCAGATTTGTACAGCAAGTTATCGTCTTTTAGATGAAAAATTCGGAATAAGGATATATTTACACATTTGCATTTTAAATTAGTTTTCATGAAATTATCACGAAATTACCAATGTTTACCCTATACAAAGTTAAATTTTTCTGCGGTTTCGTGAGCGAGTGTGCATAAAGATCGCGTTGTCTGCATTGTAATATTATTTTCTCTACTGTTCTTATTACATTACTTATTAGGACTATTTTAAATAATTACGAGTCCATAAAAATCAACGTGTTTTAGAGATATGGGCTGTTTATTATCAAATTTGTCCGCGGAAGGATGTTTTTCTTATATGAATCGCATTAAAAATTATTTGCGTAGTTGCATGTCACAACAAAGACGCTCGTCAATCGCAAAATATTTCTAGGCAGAAGCAAATTATGCACAAAATTATGAAAAAATCAGTCTTTCCACAACGATGTTACTGATAAATTCGTTGCCATGAACAGAAGGATTCAACTTGTCTTAAAAAATTGGTATGATTATTACCATTAATTTATGATTTTATTATTATTATTATTATTATTATTATTATTATTATTATTATTATTATTATCATTATTAGACCTACTACTACTACTATTATTATCGTCGTCGTCATCATCATCATCATCATCATCAATGTCACGTATTTTAAATATACCGGTATTTAATACACATAAGCCTATACATGATTTTTGTTATAAAATTAGAAGTCGACCTAACACTGCTTCACACACCTTTTACGTCACAAGCCGCCACTGAAAGGAACAATGCTTCCTTTGCAGATACCTTTAATACCGTGTTTCTGCTGTCAGCAGAATTGCTAGGTTTTCTACGAGAGAAATCGGTATATCAGAAGCTAACTTAAGACATTAGACTTATCAACACATTTTGTCAAAAGATTTATAGCAGTTTTCTGTAAAGTAGTGTTTGCATGTTTTTAATGTAGGCTAATAGATCTACTCGCCTTCGTAAGAAACACTAAAACACGAAGGGAACACAGTAGCCTACAGTGAACACTATAACAATTTGTTTCTTTTATTAGCCATGAATAGTTTTAACCATTTGCCACTAAATTAACTTTGCAACTTTTCTTTTTCGGAACCGGTACTGCAACAGTTTCACTATCTGACGATGAATCCATGTTTAAACATAGTTCACTAAACTATAAAACGCAGCAATTGTATGTGTCTGTTATTAGTGTAAAATATAATATCAAAATGCTATTTTTTTTTTTGCCACTCAACGAACTTAAAATGCACAATGTTTACTAATTGCGAGAGCAGTGACTAGGGACCGAAACGGATTAATAAACAACGCGGTAGAACACGGAGAAGTATTATTTTGCGAGTTTAGTTCCCTTACGGCAATCAGCTGGGCTACCTCATAGATTTAGGCTACTAAATATCCGCGGGTTACCTCTATGTTTACAATGTTACCATCTGAGTCAATATATAAATAAAAATATCGGATAATGGGCTATAGAAATAATTTAAATATGTTCTAGACTAATATCTGTAAAATCGGAATTTTTGTCAATCCCGACTCGCTTTAATCGGGATTCGACTAGGAAATTGGGAGAATCCCGCCTAAATTGGGATACCTGGCAACCCTGACTGTCAGACTTGCATCATCTTCATAGGAACTCTGAATGTGAATATTCATAATCACGGTTAATAAAAGAATTAATATGTCAACTTTTTAATTCAGTCTGTAGGTTGAACTGGTGTATGAACAAAAAGCATTATTATTATTATTATTATTATTATTATTATTATTATTATTATTATTATTATTATTATTATTATCAGCAGCAGTAGTAGCAGCAGCAGAAGAAAATGTTTCACTACTCCGTAACTAACACAAGAATTACTTTAAATCATTTATATTTACAAAAATTAACATTTTATAATTTATGCAGTTTCTGTATCTTTAAATTCAGTGAATAATTATTCATGTATGCACTGAAACAACAGCTGTTTGAAGAAAATGAATGATATGGAATGAATTGAGGACAATAACAGTGTATAATAACGCAGTTTGAAAGTTAACTACTATCTTCGAAATGAGTTGAACACACTGAATGATTCAATGTAGGGTAGAAATTCTCTCTGCGGATTGCACCTATCCACTTTCGGTTAAGGGAAAATTTACTCAGAGGAAACTTGAAGCATAAAGAGTCACATGACAAGTACAGTAGTTTGTCTTCTGTAACATAATATGGAGAAAAATTCGTCGTAGAAATTAAGGATTAACTAACCAGTAAAATGTAACATTCCTTCCTTCTTTATCGTTACATCCGTGTGCATTGCTGCAATAAAAAGCAGTACACGAAAGAACCATGCTTATTCAGCTCTACCAAACAAATGGCCGCTCGTCGGCTGTTCAATTTGGGAGCATAACACTAGCGCCAGTGAGCAGTTATTTAGTAAGTCTATGACGTACACAGACTCCGTGGATGTAGTATCCACGAACTCTGAACACACAACACACATGGAAAACAGCGCACTAGCGGCCAGAGAAAGAAGCTGAGTTTTAAAGCAAGTAAATGAACGGGTATGGAGGAGATCCTCCTCTGATTCTGTGCATGGGCGAGAAATAGTGTAGTAGACAGAAACCGACTGACTGACTGGTCGTGCAGCAAGCTCGCTACCGCTGCCATCTAGCGATGTTTCATTTACAACCAGACTATAACACCATAGGAGCCACAATAAAAACAGTTTTAACTCAGAGCTATGAAAGACACCATATACACCTTTTAAATTATAAATCAAATATTATTCACTGCATTTTACATAGGCTATTATTCACGGTTTGAAACTTTCCACGATATTTGAAAGTTGTCGGGTTTAGCCTATATAAAATAAAAAAGAAGTAGTTCTCAGCGACAGCCAAGTTGTAAGTTTTGTACAAATATATTTGAAATTGAAAGTGCTTCAAACTACATGTATTGCTAACATAAAAAAATGAATCGGCCACCGGCAGCTCACTTAAACCTTAAATGCTCGAACTATATTTGAAAATTAATGGCAGAGCCATCTTCAGTTACAAGCCGGAGCATGGGTAGGTTTGGCAACGCTGAGTGGAGGCGGGCGGAGGCGAAATAAAGGCATGACGTTTGACGTTTAGTGCTTTGATTTCGTTGTCACATGTACATTTTCGACATTAATTGATACAAAAATGCATATGATCAAGATTCAGTATATTGATGTACGTAATTTATTACGGAATCTGAAATGGTATTTTATTTGAGTTTGAGAATACCGCGTAAGTACTTGCATACAGCCACTTATAACTTAAAAAATTAAAAGCATACGTGTTTTTATTGATAAAAAATAAAGAAATACTTAAAGTTGTACCAATAATAAACAAAAATAACGACGTACTTTCGCAGTACCCTATTCCAATCAATTAACCATTGTGTGGCTAGTAAATTGACAATGTTTTGCCGCTTGGTGTTGTTTCACCTCTGACGTGAAAGGTCTAGAATATCACATACATTTTAATTTCATGTGATTATCTGTCAAGCTTTTCAATAAATATTTCAGATGCCCAGAAAGCCAGTTTTAGTTTGAACCTCGCCAGTCACCATAACAACACTGTTATCCTAAATTACTTGTTACAAATTTTCTAAAATATAATTTTAAATAGGCCGAGGCCAAGTATAAAGATCTATGAAAAAATGTAGAAACATACCTTCAACATAATACGTAACAAAACACATCATTATCTCTTAAGTATATGCCAATTAGCGTAAACTCAGTGAACTTTAAATGCTGTAAATACGAAGTGAAAAGAAACATATTTATAACTAATTTATTACAAATGAAAATGTTAATAAATTAACCTTGAAAACCAACTAAGTAGCTAAATTTTAACGTACCTTGTTAACATGTTTCCACCTATTTTGGGTCATCTTCAGAACTGGTCGTTGTTGGTCTTGGCGCCTCTTGTTTCCTGTGAGGGTGCGTTCGTAGTGTAGAGTCAAAGAGTGTATGTGTTCTGAAATTGAGTTGTGTGTTGAGAATATCGTTGGGGTGTGTTTTCACAGGAAACAAGAGGCGCTAAGACCAACAACGACCAGTTCTGAAGATGACCCAAAATAGGTCGAAACATGTTAACAAGGTACGTTAAAATTTAACACAAGAAAGTTATTATCATACATATTCCGATAGATCTTTCTCTTTGTAGGTCATGTTAGGTCTTTTCTTCTTCTTCTTTCATCAACGCGCGTCGTTCTTTACAGTAGCAAAACTATTTTATAATCAGCTACACCGTCGAGATATACTTATATTCAGTTGTTTTTACTTTTACCACAATCTAGTATATAGTCACGAAGCTTGAGTTGATGAGGGTACTAGGAACAATAGACTGTGCAGGTACTATTTCGCATTGTCTGTGATGAGGCGATAGTAGCGATCCTAGTGGTTAGCAACTATCTATGGATGCATATTCCCTACGTATTGAGCTTCGTGACTGTATATACTATAAAAGCGGTTTCAGAATAAGAAAGCATATGGCCTACGCCAATCGAGTGTTAGCAGCAGTACGACGTTGACACACGGTGCGCGGTGCACTAGATGTGGAAGACAGAGACAACAGATAAGGACAGAAAATGTCAGTCGCTGCTCGTTGCAGCGAGCGGAGACCTGTTCCTTCTTTGTGTGTAATGTTAAAATATAATTACTTTTACTGAAGTAATTTTCATCCCAATTTTAATACTTCTTCGCTTCACAGCTCAGTAGATCTTAGAGTCACTAACTTGCGAAATAAAGTGACAGATATGTAGAAATTTACTATGCTAATGTCAGACAAAGAATGTCTTGATTTAAAAAAAAAAATAATGCTGCATATTGTATTGCACTATCTGACACATGGAAATTCTCTCCTGAAAAAATTGAGGGCGTGAAAATTTACTCAAATGTTCAGACTTCCTTGTAGAGCAATGCTGAATTTATTATTCTTTATTTCTCCACAGGAAACATGAGATACAGTTTGTTTTGTATTGGCAACCTATGAATCTAGCGATAATAAAACGTAAACATTGCTGTATAAGCGTACGGTAATTTAGTATTGATATTGAATCTAGTAAAGATTAATTTTGTGGTCCTACAGAATATTAATTGATATTGAAGTTAAAAAGTATTTTATTTTTCCTCTGCTAAATGAAGCCTATATAATATAATTTAATTCTCTAGCTTATACCTACCTAGGGGTCCAGGGTTCTATATTCTGGTTACGAATCTGGCTATAATGCCACGTAAGCATAATATGTGTTCATACATAATTCAGTATATTACTGAAACTGCAAGAAGAGGAATGTACGGTGATTGACCTGAGAGGTGAACTAGTGAGAAGAACTTAGAGGCATGGGGATCGACATTGAAGTATACAGATTAAGAATTGGAGCTTTCAACAGAAATAGAAGAAATACTGGGATAAAACAAGAATGTGGAGGAGACGAGGAATTAATATGGGGATTAGGAGTTATATTGGCAATTCTTCTAATAATCGGCGGAGTTGAACTGAACCCCGGTCCTCCAAAAAAAATCAGTTAAACCATCTCAGACGTTAAATAGCGAATTGATCAAGGCTGAAATAAACGGGTTAAGGAACGAAATTAATTAAATTAATCAGACACTCAACGGTTTGGTTCCACCATTGCAAGGATTTCGAACATTCATCGACGCGATTTCGAAGAATCTCCAGACTCTTCATGAAGATAATAATAAGTTACAAGTGAAGATTAATAACCTAGAGATACAACAACGGAAGAAGAACCTAATTATCTTTGGCCTGGAAGAAGAAGGAAGAGAACATAGATTAGAAACTTATAATTCTATATTTCGACTGTGCACTGAAAAATTCGGTTTGAACATAGACGGAAGTCATAATGAAGATGCATATAGGATTGGCAGAGGGAAAGCAAGGCCTGTGATAATAAAATGTGTAAGTGTCGCTACAAAAGAATTAATTTTAAACCGTAGGAGGAGCCTAAGAGGATCCAAAATTTGGCTTGAAAATAATTTTAGTGTGGAAACAAGGAAGACGCGAAAGCTGCTTATTCATTATTTGAAAGAAGCCAGGAAAAGAGAACAGTTTGCAGTGTTAGCATTCGACAAACTGATAATTAATGGAAAGAGCTAAGATCTAGATTATTGCCAGAGAAACTTCAAATGAGACAATAACTGGATACTAAAGACAAGAATATCAAATGAAACACAGAGCAATGATTTCAGTACAGAGCAGAGAAACAACACGGGAGGAAAGAATGCGAGGAAATCAGCAATTACGAGGAGAGACGCAAACGTCAGCAACCCAGCGTATGTAGGCAGAGTGCGAATAGATCAACATGTAAACAGCTGTTACTTGAGATCGATGCCCAAGCTACGAGTACGTTGCATAGTAAATCTACAGATGGTAGAGGAAAACGGATCTATAAAGAATCTTCAAGGAGGGAGCCAAGTGCGTCAACAGAGGGAAGCTGTCAGAACCCGGGACCTTCGACAGCAGATGGTTTACTTGAACAGGTATCGTTTAGGAAAAATGACTTAATAAGGGAGTTAAACAAGACAAAGAAAAAAACTGGAAAGATATAGGATCTTTTTATGAAGATTAAAAAGTAATTTCATTGTATGTGTTAATTGTGATGAAGGGAATAACAATATTGGTGAAAGTGTGATAAATTGTAATTGGCTAAAAAGTGGACTGAAATAATTATATTGCTAGGGGATGGGGACAAATGATATAATCGAAAGAGTGGTAGAATAGTACGAACACTAGAGAAGGACGTGATCTGCTCGAGAGAATCCAAAGTGTTGAAATGTGCGCGAAATTCTTATTAGAAATATGTGAATGATTAGGGTGGTAGTGTTATACAATCGACTTGCAAAACGAATAACAGTTAAGACTAATATGTGACACTAGGATGCCCCAGATACTGACTGGAAAAATGAGAAAATTCGTCGGTTGTTACGCGGTTACAAATGAAGGGACAAAGCTGTAATTGTAATACCAATAGTAACGAAGTTCTAGTTCTAATAGTTAAGCTATAGTTAATTAGAGTACCTAAAGGATTAATACGTAGGACGTCACTATCATGTAAATGCTTTGACAACGGTATGTAAATGTAAGCATAGTTATGGTGAGTGCCTGTATACAGCAATGTGAAGGTGCACCATTACTTGTATGATTTTTTTTTTTATCAAATATTACTGAAACTGTAGATTATTTTATTTTTCTCTGTTAAACTAAGTGTATCTAATTTAATATTATTCTCTAACTTTTACGTATCTAGAAAGTTAGAATTTATAAAACAGTTATATTACCGGTTCTTCTGTATGGTTGTGAAACTTGGACTCTCACTCTGAGAGAGGAACATAGGTTAAGGGTGTTTGAGAATTAAGGTGTTTAGGAAAATATTTGGGGCTAAGCGGGATGAAGTTACAGGAGAATGGAGAAAGTTACACAACGCAGAACTGCATGCATTGTATTCTTCACCTGACATAATTAGGAACATTAAATCCAGACGTTTGAGGTGGACAGGGCATGTAGCACGTATGGGCGAATCCAGAAATGCAAATAGAGTGTTAGTTGGGAGACCGGAGGGAAAAATACCTTTAGGGAGGCCGAGACGTAGATGAGAGGATAATATTAAAATGGATTTGAGGAAGGTGGGATATGATGATAGAGACTGGATTAATCTTGCACAGGATAGGGACCGATGGCGGGCTTATGTGAGGGCGGCAATGAACCTTCGGGTTCCTTAAAAGCCATTTGTAAGTAAGTAACTTTTACGTATCTAGAGGTCCAGGGTTCTACATTCTGGTTAAGAATCCGGCTATAAGAATATAAGCATATCTGTTCATATGTGGGCCTAATTCAGTACTAATATTGAAGTTGAAGATTACTTTCTCTTACTTTGTTAAATCAAGCCTATCTAATTTAATTTAATCCTCAAGCTTATACCTACCTACAGGTCCAGGGTTCTAAGTTCTATCATTCTGGCCTGTGGCAGTTATATAGAAGTGAATATGAAAACCGTAACCCAATAATATCGTTAATATATTGAAGGTAAATTTGTATATTAGAAAAACGTATTAAATGTAATATATTATATATAACGCAAGGTTCTTAATTGGAATTTGAGTTTTGAAATTGTAAAATTTCCTCGTTTCTATCATGCCTGTATTTATTTTAAAAGTGAAATGTAAATAAATTGCTTCATCTTATAAAGCTTTTTAATGTTCTTAAGCAAGAATTTTGTGATAAGTGAAAATTATATCTGTAGTTATTCTCAGCTTTCTTCTCGCTTTCCACGTTCTATAATGGCATTGCTAACACATACTACTAATATGGTCTATTTAAGTACCGTACGATGAAGTAATACACGATTCTGAAAACCGTACAAAGAATTAACACGTTTTGCGTTATTTTCCAGAAGAGGTAAATATTGGTACACCACCTATTTGAATTGTCTCTTTGCCCCGTCCGAGAATACGAGATAACATATGCACTTCTAAAACACACGCCTTTGCAGTCAGATTCTTTGTTCGTGAAAAAGTGACCGCACTGCATCCTAAACTAGCCCTTTAGAAAAAGTATATACAGAAAATACAATATTCCTCGCCTGTGAATGTAGAGCCTTTTGCGTATAACAGATGAAACACTTACAATTAAGGATGGGCGAAAAATAACGTAGCAGTTACTTTGTAACAGTTACTTAATTGTAATGGTTACAAAAATAACTTAGACACGAAATAACTAGTTACTCGCTGTTACAATGTTACTTTCGTCTGGATTTAACTTCTGCAAAAGAAACTAGTTAAAATAACGTCATTACGTAGTATTCAACCGGTCCACGAGATAGCGCGGCATTACTAATATGTTTCACCATCTGGTTGCAAAAATATCAACTAAGTCCGTTCCCTAAAGCACAGCACTCAGAGCACGGTTTTGATCAGAGCCGAAAATGTGATATTTTACAATGTTACTGTTATTAAATCTGTAAGAAAATGTATTAAAAAGGGCTATTCTCTTAATAAAATATTTCCACCAGAAGTGGAATGTGTATATGCAAGCTAAACCATCACAAAAATTAGTCATGATGAATAAATCAATTTAGTTTGTTATATATCATAAGCTATTGATGTCCTTCGTAATAATACAAAGTTTTCAAATACTTAAAATAAACTATTATTGCATGATTTGTCGCATTAGGGGCCTACTAATTTCATAGGTGGATCTAGCCTTTCAATATCGTGGGGGGGGGGGGAAGGAGAAAATTGGAGCTTGTTTATATAGGTACCGATAGAACTACTTTAAATAATTTCTTAGACTTTGTCTACACTTCTATAAAGTCGTCATATCTTATCCTTTTACAATGCTTTCATGGGCGTAAGCAATTGGGTAGGTCAGGGAGAGGCTTTGGCTTCCTAAATCTCAAAAGAAAATTTAAAAAATATATGTTAGCACTGAATAAATACAAAAAGTAAACTGAAAACAAGGTTCATTTTGGAAAACCTGTCTAATATTAAAATGAAACTATGTGACACAAATCCATACTATTCAGTTACTATCCCCCCCCCCCACCGTTCTGAAGTCTCCAACATTGTACCACAGCCAGGGATGTGCTGGAGGGCACTCGCAAAGACTCGCGCGAGCCCTTTGTTAAATATTTATATTGGTTCCAAGATCTTTGTTAAAATAACTCGCAAGGAAAAATCAATCAAATAAACGCATTTTTCTAATTTAGGTAATGAGCTATTATTCTGCATTCTGCTAAAACGATCGATTGAAAATACAGAAATTTAGTGGCTTTTGCACTGCTTGTTGGAGACTCTCTACAGCTTATTATGATTTCCGAGATTTCGTGGATAATTTAATAGGAAAAAATTTCCCTTTTGTCATTCATTACAGCCAAAGCCAAAATAAATCACGAATTACATCACCATTAGCAGTGCGGAAGCTGTAAGAGACTTCAGTGTAATGAATGACATTGTCACTGTGAAAGAAGTAGCTTACAATCTCCCACTTGTCCAGTTTAATGACAATTAAACTATCTGCAAATCTATGAAATAAGGGACAGGTTCCAGTTTGTGCTATTCTGTTTGAGAAATCATCGCATCGGTGGAGCTATTTTGAAGATCAAGAGTTATTTATTATCATTATTATTATTATTATTATTATTATTATTATTATTATTTTGTTCTCGATCCCCCAATAATAGCTGTGCGGATATTCAGGTGGCCGCGGACCTCTGGTTGAAAATCACTGACCTACGCTATATGCGTATTTATCATAATAAATAAATTCATAATATATATAATATTTGAGGTATAATATGATTCATGATTGTGTTTGTTAAATGACAGTCGGTTCTATGGCGTATTGATGATGATGATGATGATGATTATTGTTATCATCATCATCATTATTATTATTATTATTATTATTATTATTATTATTATTATTATTATTATTATTTTGTTCGCGATCCCCCATTAATAGCTGTGCGGATACTCAGGTGGCCGCGGACCTCTGGTTGTAAACCACTGATCTACGCTATATGCGTATTTATTATAATAAATAAATTCATAATGTACAGTTACCCTTAAAAAGAATGAGGCGATTCTTGGTCGTCGGAAGTTAAAGTTCTACAGCGCGGTTCACTCGATATCGACGTAACGATAAATGCCATGAAAAATAATACAAGAATTGTTACAAGGACCACAACAAGGACAAGGACCAGAATAAGGATCACGAAGAAGACAGTCATTTAAGGCCACGATTTCACAACATAGCTCGAGTCACAAAATATCATTGCTTCTCTGTACCGAATGGCAAATGCCTGCTATGAGATCTACATTCTGGACTGCTGCTGTCGCTGTCTTGCCTCGGTAGCTCATATAGTAGCGTGTCGGTTCCACTGTATAACCGAAACGTCTCGTGTTCGATCCCAAGTAAAACTTTTTTATTAATTGAGGTGGAATTAATTTGTTCAGAGTTCCTCGACTGCCTAATTTGTGGAAAAATACGGAATAATTTATGCCCAATTTCTGGGTCTTACAAGTGGGCTGAACCTCGTAAAAAAAATAAATCTTACTTGGAAGTTAAAAGTATTCTTCCTCAAACAATAATCATAAGAAACAAAAATAGACCTGTTAACTTAAAATCTTGTCCACATGCCATCAGCTTCTATTACAGCTCTAAGTCGATCCGGCATAGATGTTACGAGATTGTGGAATAAGTTCTGATCCTCGGCGAGATCTTTCCAGGTGTCAACAACTTGATTCCACAATTCGTCTCGATTTCGAGGGCGTCAGTGGGCATAGGTGGCTATCCTTCTCTTTTTCAATTCCACCCATAAATTTTCGATGACACCAAATCAGATGACTTCGGAGGCCAATTAATGATTTCGACCTCGGGTCTCCTTTGAAACCATATTTGAATGCTTGCAGCATAGTGCAGGGATGGTTATCCTACTGGAACAGCAATGTTCCTTCGGGAAAAAGTTCTCGGGCGGAAGGAAGGAATATATTTTCCAGAATGTGCTGGTAAGTTCCCGCATTAAACCGGCCATCAATGCGTTCTATAACGCCAGGTCCATCGTAAGACATCCACCCTCAACACGATATGCTAAAGCGCCCCGATCTTTCACGTCGGTGCACATAGCGCTGGTCATGTTAGAGTTGCAATGTAATGATCCTCATGTTCTTAAAGACTGCAAGAAGTACAGTGTAATTTATCAAAAATTATGAAAGAGGGAAATAGAATACATTTGAATAGAAAAGTACAAAATTCAGATAAGCCTATTCGGAATATTATTAAATTTAAACTTGTAGATATCCTAAGAAAGAAAATATTTTTTTCATTAAAACCAATGATTATGAAGTAGAGGATCCCAAATCTACTGCAAATTCTTTTAACGTCTTATAGTATATAGTTCAGAAATATTATTGACAACTTAAACATTCAAGATTTTGCAAAAGATACTGCAATTGGTTACTTAACAGATGCATTTAATAATTAGTATTAATAATATGTAATTAGTCAATAACTGCAACAGTGCTTTTTCATTCAATCATAACATGAATAAATTGAATGCACATTAAATTAAACACTATTCCAAACACGTAGATAAAATAGTTAAAAATCAACTGAAGGGGTGAGAATGAAATAACCCAAAGCCATACTTTTAACAAAAATTGTTTTGTGCGAGTGCATTTCTTACACATATGGGAAATCTATTAATAAACTATTGTAATAATTACTCAACAAATGACATAGCCTAAGGACTCTAAACCTTTGTAAAAGTTTGTCTATTATTATATATTTTTTAATTTCATTTCAATTGTTAGTTTTTAATATATATGCATTTACATTGTATATATGTGTGTGTATAAATGCATTCATTAGATTAACGTTTATAATATTATAACTTGTAATTTTGTATTGTTTGCGATCATTAACCCTTAATCTCAGGACTTCGTAAAACTCTATTTCAACGTTACTTAGCTATTTCAACGTTATTTAGACAAAAAAAAATCATTGTGTAGACTAAGAATCGAACTCGCACTCTTCTATACAACACGCACAAGTCTTAGCGTCTGAGCTATTGAAACGACATGAAAGCTTTCCTTTCTGTGCGGAGTGTTGATCTAGTCATGAAGATCCATTGTCGATTTAACTACATAATTTATGTATATATTTATCTTTTATTTACGTAATATTATCATATTTTTTGCAGTTTTTGAAGTGAATTTCGGAACGATGCTAGTAACAAACCAAATAGCCTGCATTGAAGTAACTCAATATTCGTTATCTTGTGTATCAGTGCTCTGGTCTCCGATCATGCGCAGTGTCTTACATCTGAGACTTAGGAATATTCAATCGTCTCATCCTTTTCCACGGAGACTGTACATAATATTTGAGGTATAATATGATTCATGATTATGTTTGTTAAATAACAGTCGGTTCTGTGGTGTATTGATGATGATGATGATGATGATGATTATGATTATTATTATTATTATTATTATTATTATTATTATTATTATTATTATTATTATTATTATTATTTTGTTCGCGATCCCCCATTAATAGCTGTGGGGATACTCAGGTGGCCGCGGACCTCTGATTGAATATCACTGATCTACGCTATATGCGTATTTATTATAATAAATAAATTCATAATGTAGGCTACATAATATTTTTTATTTTATTTTATTGGGTTATTTTACGACGCTGTGTCAACATCCAGGTTATTTAGCGTCTGAATGAAATGAAGGTGATAATGCCGGTGAAATGAGTCCGGGATCCAGCACTGAAAGTTACCCAGCATTCGCTCGTATTGGGTTGAGGGAAAACCCCGGAAAAAACCTCAACCAGGTAACTTGCCCCAACCGGGATTCGAACCCGGGCCACCTGGTTTCGCGGCCAGACGCGCTCATGTACATATTTGAGGTATAATATGATTCATGATTGTGCTTGTTAAGTAACAGTCGGTTCTGTGGCGTATTGATTATTATTATTATTATTACTATTATTATTATTATTATTATTATTATTATTATTATTATTATTATTATTATTATTATTATTTTGTTCGCGATCCCCATTAATAGCTATGCGGATACTCAGGTGGCCTCGGACCTCTGGTTGAAAATCACTGATCTACGCTATATGAGTATTTATTAGTTCATAATAAGAATAATATTTGAGGTATAATATGATTCATGATTGTGTTTGTTAAATGACAGTCGGTTCTGTGGCGTATTGATAATGATGATGATTATTATTATTATTATTATTATTATTATTATTATTATTATTATTTTTATTTTGTTCTCGAGCCCCCATTAATAGCTGTGCGGATACTATGGTGGCCGCG
>NW_027185502.1:4002500-4067500 GCF_040183065.1 Periplaneta americana | reverse complement strand
TAACCGTATAAGTTATTTAACATTCAAATATAACTTGTTCGTGGATAACTAACTGCTTCTATGCCTGTGCTAGTTATTTAACCGTATAAGTTATTTAACATTCAAATATAACTTGTTCGTGGGTAACTAACTGCTTCTATGCCTGTGCTAGTTATTTAACCGTATAAGTTATTTAACATTCAAATATAACTTGTTCGTGGATAACTAACTGCTTCAATGCCTGTGCTAGTTATTTTACCGTATAAGTTATTTAACATTCAAATATAACTTGTTCGTGGATAACTAACTGTTTCTATGCCTGTGCTAGTTATTTAACCGTATAAGTTATTTAACATTCAAATATAACTTGTTCGTGAATAACTAACTGCTTCTATGCCTGTGCTAGTTATTTAACCGTATAAGTTATTTAACATTCAAATATAACTTGTTCGTGGGTAACTAACTGCTTCTATGCCTGTGCTAGTTATTTAACCGTATAAGTTATTTAACATTCAAATATAACTTGTTCGTGGGTAACTAACTGCTTCTATGCCTGTGCTAGTTATTTAACCGTATAAGTTATTTAACATTCAAATATAACTTGTTCGTGGATAACTAACTGCTTCTATGCCTGTGCTAGTTATTTAACCGTATAAGTTATTTAACATTCAAATATAACTTGTTCGTGGATAACTAACTGCTTCTATGCCTCTGCTAGTTATTTAACCGTATAAGTTATTTAACATTCAAATATAACTTGTTCGTGGGTAACTAACTGCTTCTATGCCTGTGCTAGTTATTTAACCGTATAAGTTATTTAACATTCAAATATAACTTGTTCGAGGGTAACTAACTGCTTCTATGCCTGTGCTAGTTATTTAACCGTATAAGTTATTTAACATTCAAATATAACTTGTTCATGGGTAACTAACTGCTTCTATGCCTGTGCTAGTTATTTAACCGTATAAGTTATTTAACATTCAAATATAACTTGTTCGTGGATAACTAACTGCTTCTATGCCTGTGCTAGTTATTTAACCGTATAAGTTATTTAACATTCAAATATAACTTGTTCGTGGATAACTAACTGCTTCTATGCCTGTGCTAGTTATTTAACCGTATAAGTTATTTAACATTCAAATATAACTTGTTCGTGGATAACTAACTGCTTCTATGCCTGTGCTAGTTATTTAACCGTATAAGTTATTTAACATTCAAATATAACTTGTTCGTGGGTAACTAATTGCTTCTATGCCTGTGCTAGTTATTTAACCGTGTAAGTTATTTAACATTCAAATGTAACTTGTTCGTGGGTAACTAACTGCTTCTATGCCTCTGCTAGTTATTTAACCGTATAAGTTATTTAACATTCAAATATAACTTGTTCGTGGATAAGTAACTGCTTCTGTGCCTCTGCTAGTTATTTAACATTCAAATATAACTTGTTCGTGGATAACTAACTACTTCTATGCCTGTGCTAGTTATTTAACCGTGTAAGTTATTTAACATTCAAATATAACTTGTTCGTGGATAACTAACTGCTTCTGTGCCTCTGCTAGTTATTTAACCGTTAAATATAACTTCTGCTATTTTGTCTCCGGCAGGAAATTGTAACCGTTACTTATAACCGTTATTTATAACTACTGAACAAAAGTAACGGAGACAGTTATAACAGTTACAAGAAAATAACCGTTTGTCACATCCCTACATACAATACCTTCAAGAGACATTGTTACACATCACACAAGAGAAAACAGTTCACGTCTGAATTATAAAATAAACAGAATATACTTCATTTACAGAGAGGGACTTCTGAGCAAAATATGTTGTATATTGTAGATTGGATATCTCTGTTTAGTCTTAAAGCGTTAACACGCGACCCAGTTGACATATAATTGCCATTCTTGTACAGTTGATTTCAGAATTCGTAGCTCTATCGAATGGCACAGCTTAAAATTCATTCCTAGCCATAAATACGCGAAACTAATACGCGACGCTTCAGCGAGACTTCGCGATAATTTAACTACTGTTGTCACGCCAGGAGAAGGCGGCTGAAGTACTTAGACGGGGCGGAGGGGAAACAGTCGCGCATGCTGTTCACTGCAATATTCCTGTTTCACAAACATCTACTACACGTGTCTATGAATCTTTGCGACTTTGTGAAAATAATAGTGGGGTTTTTACTGTAGTGTTTTATTAGTTTCAACAAGACAATTGTTTTCAGTATACTACAAATCTTGTATTGCTTAAGTTATCTTTTGCTTTTCGTGTTAATAGTGTTGATAATAATATTGTTAATAGAATTTATGTTATTGTATACTGTTATTTAGGTTTATAGCAGTTTTTTGTTTATTGTAAATATGTCGACAAAGAGGAAACTTGGATTGACAATCTATAGCGAAGAAAGGAATATTATTAGAAGTGCAAAATAATTCTGTGATGAAGAAAAAGAACAAAAGTGCCTTTGCATTCCTCTACGAAACCTACAGCAAAGGTAGAAAAGTACTCTAATCTATCCACAAGAACAATACAGCGTATAAGGAATGAAATGAAAGACTGCACAGAAGAAAGTACGTTGTCGACACCTGAGGGAGAAAAAAATGTAAACGTCCAGACTACCGAAACGAAAATGTAGATGACTTCGACGGGAGATTGACAAAAAAGATATAATTGAGAATTTTTATTTGAAAAAGAAAGAGGGCCACCGGCGTAGCTCAGGAGGTAGCGCGTTTTCCTGCTGATCTGCAGTTGTGCTCGGGAGTGAGTTCGATTCCCGTTTGCGCTGACTACCTGGTTGGGTTTTTCCGAGGTTTTCCCAAGCGGAAGGCGAATGTCAGGTAATCTATGGCGAATCCTTGGTTTCATTTCGCCAAATACCATCTCGCCATCATCAATTCAATCGACACTGAAGAAGCTAGTAGTTATTACAGTGTCGTTAAATAACAAGTAAAAAAATAGTACCAAGCTGCAACAAACGTCTAACCTTTTACAAGAGAAAATTGATTTGAAATGAAAGACAAAATTAAGACGAATACTGAAGAAAAAGGATTTCAAGTGGAAGAAGTGTGCAGCAAAAAAAAAATTGAGGAAAACACTGTAAATTAGAATACGTGAAGATATTTAAAGCAAATAAGAAAGCTTAGGAAAGTGGAAAAACCGATTTTATATCTGGACGAAATGCGGATAGATAGGCCTACCAATTTAACGTTTCCCAAGTTCTGGCACGATAAAAATGTTACGGGAGTTTTACCGTAAATGTGTCCAGAACACTCATTGTTGTTCATCAGGATGGGGGCGGTGGGGCTAATGGCTTTGTTGGGAGATTCGAATTAATATACACGGCTGGAACATAAACAGACGATTATCATGGACAGATCATACTCCAGAAATTTTGAAAAATGTGATAATGATAGTCATAGCGACAGCACCGAAGATGCGGAATCATTTATGTCTGACTCCGTTGCCGTGTAGCCAAGTAAGTGGACGAAGTTTACAGGTCAGAGTTTAGCGTAAATTTCCCCCGTCCCGCCTACCTACTCCCCGCGCCAACTCGTAGCGCGAAGACAGTAGGCAACACTCCTTCACTGCTATTGCCTAGTCGAGATAGACCGGCCTGAACTAGGTCCTCCTTATATGCCTTCTTATTCTGAAAGGCGCCCTAGACTGTGCTTTTACTATAATGAAGAACAGTCAGTTTTTCTTCCAAGACGTCTTCTTTCGAGCAGTACCAAACAGATGGTGTTGGTTCCAAAATGAGAATTTTAAGGATCAAAGTGAATTGAAACAAAATTTACGTTTTAGAAATCTAAGACGATAAAAGGTATGGTGACCACAGAGTTGAGTGTTATCCCAGACCATGTTATTAACCGAGTTTTAGCAAACTGAGATAACAAATTAATTTGCCGGCATTGGTGAAAATATTGAAAACAGTGTACGGTATTTGCTAAACTGTAATGTAGTAACTGAATAATGTATACACCAGAGTGCTGCATTGGAGTTAAATCGCTCGCTTGAACTCGGTCGAGTGTCGCACCCTCGAGTGAGATACGATCGGTCGTGATACGCTCGTAATAAATAGAAGCACAGTACAAAGTCATCTCACCGACATGTCTTATCTTGTATGGAAGGTGACAGATAAGATACACATATGTTTTGCTCACACGGTAAAAATAAGGCTTTATTTTCTGCCTTTATGACAAACGTTTAATGGAACAGTCAATGGAACGTACTAAAATAGGAACATGAAGTTATAAATAAAATAGTATGAAAAACTTCGATATACAGTTATTATTGCTAATTAATAATTATTCAATATTTGATTTACCACATATATAATATGATAGGTCCATACATAGTGTTCCGCTTATATACTGCGACAATGTAGAAACGTTTTACAAAATATTATTGTTATAGCAGTAGATTAATAACAATATTAGTACAGAGATAACGTCACAGAAAATATAATAAAACGAATAATCATGCTGCACAACTATTACAGACGCAAAGATTGATACACTAATTATTAGAGATTATTATTATTATTATTATTATTATTATTATTATTATTATTATTATTACTAGAAAACTGATACAGTTCTTGCATTATCGTGATTGTGTTCTCCGTTTGTAATGATTACATTTACATCCAATAACATCTATCAGATGTGGCAAAAACAAAATCACTACTGTGTGGGAAAAAAAAAAAAAAAAAAAAAAAAAAAGTTTTACCTACAACATTTATATTACATTTTAAAGCAAGTTTTGTAGTTATACTATGGAGAGGTTAGTTAATCACTGCAAAGTTTTGAAATGATAAACATCTATGATGTTACTACACAGTTCATCACTGTAACAAGAACGAATGTCTAACGCTCGGCTTATACCGTTCGAGAATTTATCGCTCGTGACAATTTTACCCATCATGCATGTGCGCTACCTATCGTATTATGCTATGAACTACTTGGCGCTCGAGCGAAAACGTCCGATGCAGACCTCTGGTATACAACTTAAATTGTTAAACATACATATGGGTTCTGCATATATCGGATATCTGGGATTGTGGATTTGTGTTCCACGACGGGTACCTACTAAGAAAGGCGTAACTCAAACTAGAGAAAGAATGATGCAAATCAATTTTAATTTTCATTCGACAACAACATACAGCATTTGCGATGAATCTATGGCTTCAATACAAAATGTGATAAGTCATTTATTGCAGTTTTACAGGACCTACGCTTTTAAGGTTTGAACGACTGTATAAAATCATAATAATCAGTTACAAAATAATAGGTTAGAGAGAAAAATACCACAGATATGCATATCATCTTTTGTCACAATAAAGATACCTTTAGGATGCACAACGTATTACAAAATATTTTTTTCGCTAAAAATTGATATGACAACATTCGCCTTGGAATCACAGAATTATAACATGCAACGTAAAAAAATACGCAATATCGCAAAATTTTGATATGAAATTACAAAATTATAGATATTCTCTTTCATTAGTGTAAGTGAAACAATGTAAATCACAATTTAAACTATTATTGTGAAGAGAAATTAAAAATCATAATTCCGTGGTGTTTGGGTAAAGGGGAATAAGTAATTTTTTGTGCAGATGAAATTTTGTTCTCCAGATGAACACACGAGTTAAATTATACAAGTGAGTATGCAATAATCAAAAGAATACTAGCAGTTGATGTGTTTATTTGTGTAGAAAATTATTTGCAATAAGGGTTCCAAGTTTAATTTTCATTTATCGCCAAACTCATTTTTAAGACTCATCTCCATTTACTCAAACAACACAGAATTTTTCCCGAATTTCTTATAAGAACCATTCTATTTAACACAACAGAATTGCTGCCAATCATGACACACTTACCGTGCTAATGTGTCTCATTTTCCCATTTAGGACGCACTAAGTAGTTCATATCAGTAGGTTCTGGTACACGTGCCCAAGCCACCCAACCTTTCTCTCCAGGGCGGAGTGGTCTGAAACGTGACAAACGACCTGTGTAGTCTACCTTAACCTTAATCTACTAACCTTATAAAAGTTACAAGTGATGACGCGAAAATTATGAGCAGGGTTATTTTGAGGGATCTCGATATTTGGGAGATCTCGACACTTTCAAGAAAAATAGCCATTGCGATCACTGTTCCTAGTGAAAAAAGGTCGAACTATAGCCAACGAGATCTGTGTTGACTGTGTTTGTAATTTCTGTGTAAGTGAATCTCGTGGCTTCAGCTTGTGTTTACATTCACAGAAGGTAATAAATACAATAAATGCGATTTACACTTCGTTTTGGGTCATGAAATATAATATATACCAATTTCAGACACTTTGTAATTGTCACATCACACTGCGATTAAGTGTTATTATTATTATTATTATTATTATTATTATTATTATTATTATTATTATTATTATTCAACTACTAAATATACATAGGCCAAATAGAAATGATCGGGACCAAATTTAAATACAAACTGCTGAGCCATTTATACCCGAACCCACATTTCCTGAAGTCGAAATTGCGATAGAAAATCTGAAAAATTATAAGTCTCCAGGTATCGATCAAATTCCTGCAGAATTAATACAAGAGGGTGGAAGCGCATTATCTAATGAAATTTACAAGCTTGTACTTGCTATTAGGGAAAAGGAAATTGTACCAGAACAATGGAAAGAGTCCATAATCGTACATATCTTTAAGAAGGGGGACAAGACTAACTGTAGTAACTTTCGAGGAATATCACTTTTGTTGATGTACAAAATTTTGTCGAATATCCTTTTGAGAAGATTAACTCCATATGTAGATGAAATTATTGGGGATCATCAGTGTGGTTTTAGGCGTAATAGATCAACTATTGACCAGATATTTTGTATTCGACAGATAATGGAGAAAAAATGGGATTATAAGGATACAGTGATCAGTTATTCATAGATTTCAAAAAGGCATATGACTGGGTTAAAAGAGAAGTTTTATATGATATTCTTATTGAATTTGGTATTCCCAAGAAATTAGTTCGATTAACTAAAATGTGTCTCAGTGAAACGTACCGCAGAGTTCGTATAGGTCAGTTTCTGTCGGATGCGTTTCCAAATCACTGTGGGCTAAAGCAAGGAGATGCACTATCACCTTTACTTTTTAACTTTGCTCTAGAGTATGCCATTAGGAAAGTCCAGGATAACAGAGAGGGTTTGGAATTGAACGGGTTACATCAGCTGCTTGTTTATGCGGATGACGTGAATATGTTAGGAGAAAATCCACAAACGATTAGGGAAAACACGGAAATTTTACTTGAAGCAAGTAAAGGGATAGGTTTGGAAGTAAATCCCGAAAAGACAAAGTATATGATTATGTCTCGTGACGAAAATATTGTACGAAATGGAAATATAAAAATTGGAAATTTATCTTTTGAAGAGGTGGCGAAGTTCAAATATCTTGGAACAACAGTAACAAATATAAATGATACTCGGGAGGAAATTAAACACAGAATAAATAAGGGAAATGCCTGTTATTATTCGGTTGAGAAGATTTTATCATCCAGTCTGCTGTCAAAAAATCTGAAAGTTAGAATTTATAAAACAGTTATATTACCGGTTGTTCTTTATGGTTATGAAACTTGGACTCTCACTTTGAGAGAGGAACATAGGTTAAGGGTGTTTGAGAATAAGGTACTTAGGAAAATATTTGGGGCTAAAAGGGATGAAGTTACAGGAGAATGGAGAAAGTTACACAACACAGAACTGCACGCATTGTATTCTTCACCTGACATAATTAGGATCATTAAATCCAGACGTTTGAGATGGGCAGGCCGTGTAGCACGTATGGGCGAATCCAGAAATGCATATAGAGTGTTAGTTGGGAGGCCGGAGGGAAAAAGACCTTTGGGGAGGCCGAGACGTAGATGGGAAGATAATATTAAACTGGATTTGAGGGATGTGTGATATGATAATAGAGACTGGATTAATCTTGCTCAGGATAGGGACCAATGGCGTGCTTATGTGAGGGCGGCAATGAATCTCCGGGTTCCTTAAAAGCCAGTAAGTATAAGAATTTCTGTACCTCATTTGAGAAATGGAAGCAGTGTAATGTTTCTTTTGTAACAGCCTGTACTCATGTGTTAGATGTCTGCAGGTGTTCAGGCCGCCACTTGGAGAAATATGAATAACATACTGCACAACAATGCAGAAAAAAGTAAAAGTGATCCCGGTATAATGAGTAAACCTAAAGACGAGATTAAATAAAATAATTAGAGTTTACATTTCATCTGATATCTTCAGGAAGGTAAACTTCATATAAAAAGTTCCTGTTAGCACTGTTACGTAGTTTTATTCATGTGTATGCGTTTCTATACGAGAGAGAAAAAGAGGGAGATTGTTTTAAGTTATGCCCTATTATAATTTGTATTAGACCTACAGTTCAAGCCCTATACAACTCGGTCCGAAACATTGCGGTTGTGGATGTAACACTGTAAGAAACACGCTCTCGAAAATATAGGCTAGTAATCATATTCCAATGTATTGTACCACGGTCAAACTATGAGATAAATTGTATCCCTCGTAACCCCGTTATATGGGGATTCTATAGTTTTGCTTTGCCCCCCCCCCTCTCTTTGTCAAAATCTTGCTTATCCTGACGATCTTTTTCGTCCTTGGTGCGTTCCCTTTTAGGCATCTGTTCCAGATCACGCTGCCTCCTCTCCTCTTTATTTACGTCTACACAAAATTATACTCGACTCAGTAACAATGTTCTTCAAGAATTTCAATCTTTACAAATATTTATTCCTACCATATGAAAACTGAGTCATTTCATGTCAAATCAACGCACTGATTCTGACTTCCTGGGATTTTGATGAAACTTGTTATTTCAATTTAGAATTGCTTATTTCTTCACCATACTTACAAGCGGATCAAAAATACATCATTAACGCCTCAATATGTCCTAGTGTAATATATCCATATCAGACAGTGCCTCCAAAAAAAATTTCTAATAAATTTATAGTGGATGCAGATATTATGATAAGGGGTGTGCTGAAAGTAATACTGCAACTGCCTAATGACCTTCCTACAGATATGGTGTATACAGATACAAAATTCAAGGGATTAGGTTTATTTCGTTCAGCATATAAATGCATGTAAGATATTGCTTAAATCCAATAATTCCTTCCTACATGCTACAAGGCAATTATCCCAAGAAATTACTTCCAGTCTCACAGCACTCAGTATCAACGAATCAGCAAATATTTTAGACAAATACAACACTGTAGATATGCGAAAGGTACGGCAAGTATTAAGAGAAAAAGCTTTTGAGAACTGGAGCCAGAAAAAACATAAAGGCAAAAGCGTGCTCTTATACCAACAATATACCCCTGCCAATAAGTCGATCCGGAATCATAAGGGTCTTTCCTGTAGTGAGTGGAGGGAAGCGATCAAGATGAATGCGAACGTATCAGCTGTGCGTAGTGTACCTGGCAGGACTTCGGGCAGTAGCCTCTGTCGACGTTGCGACAGGGAGGTTGAAACCCTTGCCCATCTCCTGGGGGTCTGTCCACACGGTGAACTTCTACGAAATACGCGGCATCTTATAGCAAGATCTACAATAGTAACTGCCTTGAAGAACAAAGGTTATTCAATATATGAAGAAGTACACGGCATACCCAGTGAGGGCAGTAATCGAAGAATCGACATAATTGCATTTAAACCCCCCTCTCTTGAAGGTTACATTATAGATCCTACTGTGAGATTCGAATCGCATGAACACCAGCCAGAAGAAGTACAAGAGGAAAAAAGGTATATATATGAACCTTCCATCAGTTTTTATAAGGACAAATACCATCTGGAATCCATCGTCACCACGGGACTAATGATAGGAGCCCGTGGGACCATACCCCGGTTCCTAGTCGACTTCTGTAAATTTTTTTGCCTGCATAAAGATATTTAAAGAAATCTAACAACTGCAGCACTCAAAGGATCAATAGCTATTTTCAGACATCATATATATGGACCATGACTTTAATTGACGTTACTTCGTTTATTATCATGTGTTTCAATCTAATTCAAATTGTTATTTTTCACTCTAACAACAATGTATCACTAAGCCTCAAGACATTTACTCTATTTATTGTATTGGTACTCTTTGTCAATGGCAACCTGTAGTGGTTACAGGAAGAAATAAAAAAATAAAATAATAGTTATGAATGGAAATCGTAAGACTTTTTTGTCCTGCGTTCATAAGTCATTAAGTATTAGCCTAATTGTTGTATTATATTTTATCAAAAATTGCTGCTTCCTGAAGTATCAGTGGTTAATAATTACCATCTGCACGTTTTAAATAATGTAATCCTATCAATTTTAACAAATTCACCTACCTTTGAAGTCATCGATATATTGAATTAATTCACAGATATTGAAATAATTGCAACAGAGAAAAATTGCACTACTGCACCTCGAAAGAATAGTGCTCATAAATTATTACTTCCGCAAATCTGCGCAGCTTAAGACTAGATTTAAAATAGAGGTAAAATAGTGGAGGAAGTGAAAAAAAATCATTTTTGGTCGAACCAAAGGGTTTTTTTTTCTTTCTCTTAGCAAATTCTGCACTCAATGGTTATATTTATATTTTGTCCCGTGTCCATTCATGCTAATTTGACATGCTATAATAACATTAAATGTAACACAAACAAACAGTGTTACATACCTAAAGAACTACTTGACATGTTGATACCAAATATGAATGGAATCGACCACTTACAACAGAGTTACAGCTCAAGGAAAACTGCAGACTCGCGGCGCTTGCTGAGTAAGAATGCTGGGTGGCGAAATGTGGCATGTTACCGGCTTCTTATCTCGCTATGCAGCCACCTCCGCTGATTAAGATTATCAATTCAGTGTTATATAGGAAAAATAATTTAAGGGTTTAATTTCATTTTTTTACATGTCATTTTTCTCCATTTGTCCTCCTAAATATGGATTTTAGACCACTGTGCGTCGGCAGAAATATCATCGCGATGCCTGTTACCAAGTGACGTTGCAGAGGCAGGCAAGGAATACACACCCCCTCTCCCAACCAATCCTTTGCAGATATATTGCACAAGTAGCTACCAGTAGTATAACCAACGAGCTAGAAGTAAGAATATAGAGTGCCGTTCACGTCCACAGTGTGTAATTTCAAGCAGCTAGCCGGCCAAAAATCAATTTTCACACCCCATCTTTAATTCTAAATTCTTATATAGACGTGTTTATAACACTCCAAAGTATACTATCCAAGTGTAGACAGATGCTTACATCTGTTAGGGGACCCTCACAACAGAGCGAAAGTTGCATGTCTGCGATAAGATCATTTACGCTGCAGAGGCAGGCGCGCAGTTTGTATTTCGATGATGCAAAGTGAGGAAGTTAATATAATATTTTTCTTTAATATACAGTGTGGATATATTATAAGAAGGTATATACTTACAAATAAACTAATTCTTTTGCTAAAAATTATTATCTTATTGTCTAGAATAAGTGTCTGAATAAACATGTGCAGAGAGTCGAAGTTCTACCTTATTACATTACTTTGAGTTGAATTTTAAAAGGTGTAGCCCTCTATCACCTCCCTAAAATTTTGTGGAGATATTCATTATGCTTTTCTGAGCAAGACGTCGTGATTTTTTTCTGCAACCAGATGCAGACAGAAAACTATTAATTATTTTCAGACACCATGCGCTCCGTAATCCGGAGAGCTGTTTTCCAGGTATGGAACAAGAGCGAGAAAAAAGTGAAATTCTCAAATATAATTGAACATTTTGGTCTCAAAGATTACTCTGAAGACATTTTACAATCAATAAAAAAATTAATCAAATTTATATGCTCGAAAATTCGATTACGGTGGGAAAAATACAGCATGAATGAGAAAATTTTCTTAAAATATAATGTGCTATGTTTGAACCAAGATGCAAAGTCTGAGAATAAAATATATAATACTTTGAAATCTACTACAAAACAATTCCAATTTGAGTCTGCCCGTACAAGCATTCGGGGACGTCCACGTAAACGTTTCGGAGACCTGAGCGAAAGATCAAAACGGAAAAAAAAATTAGTCCACTTTTTAAAGAAAGATCACCAGAAGAAAAGCTTTCTGCTGCCCATATGAGTTTCAGAACTTCTAGGAAAAGAGATGCGGCCATTATTGTAAGAGAGCTTTTATTTGCATCACTTCAACGTGCGACAAAATCGAGAAAAAAACGTGAAAATTGATTTTGCAGGAACGACCAACAATTGTCACCTAATAAGGATCTCGCTTTGATTAATCAATATAAATAATTAAGGGAAATTCAAAATCTTGTAACAGTTAATTTAGATCCACCGTTTTATTTATTGCGAAACACTGAAGATAGGATAGGTTCAGGCTGGAAAGGGGACTACTTGTTGGCGTGATAAAACAAAGCAGTCGCAATAAAAATGATGCAAGAAGATTTTTCAGGGAGGTTTCCACTTTCACATTTATATCGGGAATAGATGGAAATTTAATAAGTCGTTTAGACTCTATCAGAAACCTTTTTCTTGAGGTTTTGCAATACAGATGAACGGGCACTTCATGTATGCAAGGGAGACAAGGGAATTATATTATACAATATTATATGCCTATAACCCTTTACAGATTCTTGGCTCATGGACAAAGGTCACAGGACACTATTATACCTACTGGCAAACTATCTGAGGAAGCCCAGGAAACGAGGAACAAATGCTATATTAGACTTTTCAGAGAAGTCTTCGCAAGAAAAACATCAAGAAAGACACAAATACCGATCTTTTACTCAGGCTACTTATTTCTTTCATCAGCTTAAAGAAATTAAAAAGAGAAAATCACTGTCGATTTCAATAGTAGTGCTGCTGTTTTCTCCGAGTCTCTATTACTCGGTGCTGCCGAAGGAGAGACTAGCAGTGAGGATACAGATTCTGATGGGGATGCATCTGACGTCTGAACGAATAAGATATGTAGCAATATTCCTTCGTCTTACGCTTTCAATTTTAAGCGCATTCCACATTATGAACATTAATTTATTTTTTCACTCAAATCGTTTTTTTACAATATTACCAATTTTATTTTCAGTAAAAATAGTTGTTATATTCATTTTCATTATTGAAAACTTATCTACTTCAATAATTGAAGTTACATACCAAATTGTATGAAAATTGAGCGATTAGTTTTCGAGAAATGATTTTTGGCCGGCTAGACTCGCTAAATTACACACTGTGGCGTCTATATCAGCGCTCTTGGTGGTACTATAGGGATATCCTGAACTAGCACCAACAGATAGCGCACGTGTACTTTGCGGGATGCGCTTTGCGTGTGCATTTGTTTTTCGGTATATAAACATTGAGGATATACGTAGTGTATTAGTATATTAAATACTCTTAAAAACAACTAAAAATGGCAAATTTTTGTTATGTTCCTATATGTAAACACCAGGGAACTCTTTTTGTCTTCATTCAGGTCCTGAAATATTCTGAATATATGCTTTAAATCTTAACAAAATATAAGTAATAAAATTGCGCCTCGAAAGTGCTAGCTATTAAATAAAAGTAACTACTTCAAATAAGGAATTGTTGACTACAGTTTCATTTTGGAAGAGGAAAAAGAAAAATTAATAAAAACATATGCAACCTCGACAGCGAGCTATCTTAGCTTAGATTATATGCAGTAATTGTAGGAGTCTCCGAAGTTTACGCCCGCAGTAAACTCTCGATAAACTGGGATGTTTATTATCCAGAACGATCCTTAGTGAAACCCATTTCGTGAATAATGTTTTTAATGTACTGTACCCTAATTATTAAAACCATGTTTTAACTTCAAATTTTCAAAATCATCCTACATAGTATTCAACACTGCATGTCCTTAACCTACAAAACGCACGACTAATCGTGATACTGCTGCGATCATATTATATATCATCCTATTAAAAATTGCATTCGATCTTTCTGCAACTACAAAAAAAAAAATACAAGGAATTCAATTCCGATAGTCCCTTCCCTATTAAACAAAAAGCATATTGGTGGTTGCATATCCTGTTTTTAGCGTACGGTTCTTAAGTACTAATGATTAAAGAGCGCAATATTCACTTTCGACATCCTGGTAGTTCCTATTTTTTTATTCGTCCACCTCGTTCTCAGAGTTCTCGTTCAGGTTCATGACATTCAATTTACTCGTATCTATATTCTGCATACTGCAGATTTCCCCACCTATCTCGGGGAATCGCTCAATATTATACAAGTTTACGTTATTATTTATTGTAAATGAAATGGAATTATGAGGTAAGAAAATATTGAATTATATTAAATTTACTAGGTTATACAAAATCATTGTAAATATAATTTTGACACGCACAGAAAACCAACAAGCGGGAAAACGTAAGCATCTGTAGCATATGACATAACATAGCCCTACAACATGTTCGCCGCATGGAACGCTCCTGCCATCTAGCGGTAAAACTTCGCATAAGATATCCCTATTGGTGGTACAGAAATGATTCTATACGCAGACGACATGGTGATAGGGTCGGCAGTAAAAGAGGACTTGCAGAAGGCGCTACAAAATCTAGAGAACTGGGCAGAGGAAAACGACCTGGATGCCTGAACAAAGAGAAGACAGTGCAAATGATATTCAGGAAGGGCGGAAAAATAGCGTCCAAAGACAGAATAACCTTATTTGACGAGCCGCTACAAGTTGTAGGGAAATATAAATACCTGGGAATTTCATTACAGACAACAGCAACATCTTTCGGTATGCACGTTCAGGAAAGAGCAGCAGCAGCCATCAAAACCTCATAGGCTACAACATTCCGAATATAACCAATCGATGACACTATTCAAAACGGTAGTAGCGCCAGTTGTAACGTACGGAATAGAGATTATTTGGTAAAAACTCAAGATCGGTGATATGATAAGAATAGAAAAAGTCAAGACTGTGTTTATGAAATGGATACTAGGAGTCGGAAAAGCAGCGCCATCCCGCCTTGTATATGAGCTCATGAGAGAGACATATTTCGTAGAGATGATATCAGATTGCAGCACTGGCTACCATCCACAGGACCCTACCAGGAACTGGTAAGCATAAGAGACCGGAAGAAGAAGGAGATAGACCTAGAGTTCTATACCACATCAGCCATGCTAGACGACAGCTGGACCAGAGAGTGTAGGAGCCAGAGACACGTGAGAAGTCTCGCAATACACGGGTTTCATCTACACTAATAATAAATCTGTAAGCGAAATTTTTCTGGTAATTTTCGCTTTTCCAAAAATAATTGGTGTTAACATATATAATTAACCACCCTGAAACCGAAAATCGCATTTTTGACATTTTTGTTTGTATGTCTGTCTGTATGTTTGTTACCTTTTCACGCGATAATGGCTGAACCGATTTATATGAAAATTAGAATATAAATTAAGTTCGTTGTAACTTAGATTTTAGGCTATATGGCATTCAAAATAGTTTATTTAAAAGGGGGGTTGTAAGGGGGCCTGAATTAAATAAATCGAAATATCTCGCTTATTATTGATTTTTGTGAAAAATGTTACATAATAAAAGTTTCTTTAAAAATGATTTCCGATAAGTTTTATTCTTAAAATTTTGATAGGACTGATATTTAATGAGATAAATGAGTTTTAAAATTAAAATAACGCCATCTAAGACGGTGCAATGAATTAAGAACAAATGACTTCGTTTATAAGGGGCCTTGGGCAACAACAATCGAAATAGTGGCCTTGGACATCAACAATCGAAAGCTATTAAACGTAGCCTACAGAGAATGTTTCTGTGTTTGTATGAAGTCATATCAGAAGCTAAATTAACCGATTTGTATAATTAATTATTATTTCACCATTGGAAAGTGTAGTTTCTCTAGATGGACATAATGCTATAATGTTATTACAGTAATGTCTGAGTAAATCGAGGACAGGTAAGATTAAAATAGCTTCTTATGCACAGAAAATTTGATAGGCTATTTTGTACATTCGTTTTCTGTGTTTCTTAAAATAATATTTATGTACACTCATTTTAATATCAGAGAATTAACGAACAACGAGAGTGTATTGATTTAGTATGCAGTAATAATACGTTAGCTTAGCAATCCATTATTTTATAATTCAAATTTTAACTATGCTCAATTGAATCGCGTTAAAATACATAGAATAAAATATATATGCAATAAATGCAATGCAAAAAAAATTGAGTAATGAGCGAAGCAGATTATGTTGCGCTGTTGTAAAAGTTGTTCCCTGGATCAAACGTCCTATTTTAATCATGTAATTACTTTATATTTATTTCTAACAGGTGCAGCGGAGCGCACGGGTACGGCTAGTATAAAATAAAATTTACAAGATACAACACGTTATATACAGCCCTTTCAGCCTCATACTATATACACTCGCCCACTTGTATCCACATCTTTAAGCTTCGATGTTAACGTAATATATATGGAATAAACTGTTGCTACATGGGTTTTCTGACAGCTGTTAAAATAAAGAAATGGTAGTAAATTGGAATATATGGGTTAATGCGATATAAAATAAGATTTTCAAGATGCAACATATTCTATACAGTCACTTTCCGTATTATCCTATAGGAACCACGCCCAATTGTTGACCACTTAATACATGGCGGATATAGGTTCAAAAGTTTCAAAGATGGCGGCACGATCGCCACTCGATATTCTTACTTCTAACTGTAACATATATCTAGTTAAGCATGACTCTGTCTAAAGGTAGGAAACGTATACATGGGAGGAGACGTATTGTTCTTGTGCTTGTGGAAACAATAGTCTACTAGGCCTATAGGCTTATTGTGCTCGAAAGTTTTAAAGGGCATTTATCAACACAATATTACACGTCATTATAATGTAGCCTATGTTATAAAGAGCATCAGAAGATCACAGGTATTTATGAACATTTTAAATCTAAATTGCAGTACAAGGGCAATAGCAAAACGTAGAAGATATATACGATATGGAGCGATCATTCATTACAATGATACAATGGTGTTCATTATTCTTATGCAGATGACACAGTTTTACTTTTTGGTGGAAAAACCTGGTATATAATAATTCAAATAATGGACTTAAATTAATAAAAAATTGGTTTGACAAATTATCTTTCTATCAACGAAAATAAAACCATAATTATTCTATTCTCATTATCTGAAAAATGTAACAAACCTCCTACAACTATAGTAAATATTAAATTACATAATTCTGATTGTTGTTTTATACCAGGGATGAGACGATATTAGCTCCCAATCATGGTAGAAGAGCTCGACCTTGATCACGAGCGCATAGCGCATTCACTACGTAGCGTCGTAACGTAGACAACAGGGATATACATGCACATGCAGCGAATAAAGGCAGCAATTATTACAATAACTTGCGTTACCAAATTTCTGGCTATGTAATAGGGCTAATTACTAAGTTATTTAATATACATGTACATATATAAAGAAATCGCAAAGGGAAGGGTTTTTTTAGGAATAAAAAGAGAAATAGGAAAAGTTAATTGTATGTAAGCCATATTATTGTTAAAAGCAATTATTTATTATATAAATACTTCACTTCATTGGTTAGGAGAAACTAATAGGGTCTACCTGCTCGACGTGTGTGATCTCTAAGTATTTTTGAGTATTTGTTGAAAAAATAATAATGGCAATATTGATTGAAATAGAGTATATTGATTGTGTGATTGTGAAAATGTAGTCCTTACTCTCCAGTCGTGATTATGTAATGAGTTTCCTTAGAGTGATTTGTGAGATGCACGTAAGACGAAAAAACAAATTGATTGAATTAAGATATTGAGAGCCATCGTAATTTTTGAGGTCAATCACTTAAGGGGATATGTATGACTTTTAAAACTTCCACAATTTCGGCCAAAATTTGTGAAATTTAAACTATATAAACATATTTATAATAATATCATCTGTACAAAATTTGGTGCAATTAGGTCTAATAGTTTCAAAATGTTTAGTTCATATTTGCTCAAAATCCTGAAAACAGTTATTGGAATAAAAGTGAATTAGTATTTTGAGCTTAGTAATAGTATAAGTTAAAGTGCAATCAAAGATAAAATATTATTTCTAATAAAAGTAAATATCCAAAAACAAGCAACAAATAAAACATCAACAATCCATTTAAAATAAAGAAATAAAAGGAATCTAGATACAATCTACTGATCCAAATGTAAATTAATTTACCTTCGATGTCAATTCCGAAATCAATTTATTTCACTCTTCTCCTGAATAATGCCTATATATTTTTTTTTTCATGTTGCGTCTCATAATGCCATTTTATGTTGCTTTTTTTGCAAATGATATTATTTTTACACAACAAACACTGGACTTCATCACCATGTTCGAAGCATAAATATTGTATCTTACACTCTTCTTTGAAAGCTTTAAGCGCTTCCGTTCCGTCATGATGCGCTGTGTTCTAAGATCTGTACATCCTTTATCAATGTTTACAGGTAAAAGAGCTCCGCGCGCGCAGCGGGCATAAAAGAGCTCTCGCTCGCAATTATTAGTCACCATCGCAAGACTGTCTTATACAGAAATGTCCGATTATTAACCTTCCAGTAGTGGCGCCCTCTTTCAGAGCATCACTGCTGGCGCCAAGTCTGGTAGACCCATATGTATTTAATTTTATTTCTGACTCTTCCAACCAATTTATTAATATTTTAGCAATTTGACAGCATCCATAGAATATACTGAAATGGGTGAATTGAAAATAATAAGCAGTTTGTTGTTATATAACATCTATTTTAATTAATTTTAAAAGATTGAAAAAAAAGTGAATATAATGTGAATTTTATCAACAAAAGCCTTTCAAATCAGCAAACAATTGAAATATTGTGTATGGTTTTCCTTAAAAAAGTAAAAATAATATTTAAATACTGGTTTGAGACAGAAGATCATTTAAGCACTGTATTCAGAGCATGAAAACTGAGCATGACTTAAAAATATAAATGTCTTACATATTTTACAAAAGTAATTTGTTTTACTGTCCTTTTTGCAGAAAAAGCACCTTTTTCTCGTTCCCTCTTGAAACTGATCAGCCTTAACATGTTGAAAAGATGTTCCAGCAAACTCTTGTATTCTTTCTCGTACTTCACGTGGAAGATTTGTAAAGGCAGCTCTACGTTTCAAGTGATCATCTGTTAATCCCATTGCCAACTCCTTCACGTACTTCCTGTGGACACTGTTTTCCTTCTGATTGTTAAAGATACAAATCACTTGGGAGTTTATTCCAGCAATATTCAGTAGTGCATACATCACCATTGGCCATCTTCTGATATTTCTTGCGACGTCATAGGCAGCACAAATTTTAACAATTAATATAATAAGCACAAGGTTTGTCAACCACATCGACACCTCTCTTAGTGGAGTTATAGAAGGTGACAATTTCTGGCTTGCTTTTGTCACCTGTTGATAAATCTATTGAGTCATCATGATGCATACTAGATGCTAAAATTACATTTTTGCCCTTTTTCGGTACTTAAGAAACAATGGTAATGTCTTCTTGGAAACCAAACACACTAGATCCCACTGGTCTCTTTTTGGAATCCACAAATTCTATTGGCAGCTCCCTTTCATTCTTTCGAACTCTTCCCACACAGGTTGTTCTATGGCGATTCAGCAAGCTTGTAATAAGTGGAAAGGAAGCGAACCAATTATCACATGTAATGTTCCTCCCTGTTCCTGATATTGGTTAAAAAAGTCGCTCGACCATACTTTGAGGATCATTTTTTGCCCTAAATGGACCTTCTGGTTGTTGACCAACATATGGTTCCATATTTAGGACATACCATATCTTAGCATCAACTAAGGAAAAAATTTTGATGCGATATTTATTAGGTTTTTTAGGCATATACTATTTGAATGAGCATCTGCCTCTGAAAGCTTCCAACATTTCATCTACTGTTGCAAATTCACCTATTGGGTATCCTTTTTTGCAGTTGTTCAAAAACATTTCAAACACCTGACGAATTGGAGCTAACTTATCCCATTGTTTTCTATCGTTTCTTATTTCTGTATTGTCAAAACGTAGATGACTAATAAAAATAAATAACATTTAATATGCAATCATCAAAAACAAGACACCAACAATCAGTAGGAGTTTTAGCCTCTCTAGCACATGGCCTCACACCTGGTAGATGCGTCACGATATTACACTGCCGAGTCCTAACAGCCTTTGGTGAGCAGTGTTGTCTCCATACCGTACCATCTTTAGATTTGAAACCGGGAACTCTAGGAACTTTGTTCGGAATCTCAAATTGTTCATCATCACCACTCGCGCTCACCTTCCTGTCCTGTGTCTGTATTGCCATCAAATACTTCCACTTCACCGTCCTCTTCACCAGTGTCGGCGTCATCATCACAGGGTTCACTATCATTCTCAGAGCTTACAACCTCGTCTAGCAAACTTACAACTCATTTTACATTTTCTTCGTAAGACATTTTAGAAGTATCTAGCAAAGTCACAACTCGTTTTTCATTTTCTTCATAATACATTTTTGAAGTATATCGTAAGCTAAATATTAATTAAAAACTAGCAAAATGTTTCATATCATCAGTAAACAGAATAATCCGCTGATATTTGAACCAATCAGTTCGTTACTACCACAAATAATTCTTAAGCACTAAAACTTCAAAATGAAACTGTGTAACGCCAACACTGGCGCCAAGTCTGACAGACCCGTTACGTAATTATCTCGCTTACTACTGCACGAATAGCCACGTCGGCACTCACATGTCAACTATGGAAAGAAACAGGAAGCTAGGTGGAGAAACAGACTTCTACCCCCAAACACTTCAGAGTAAATAGTAAAAGTAATTGTGCCGGGTCTGTGAGACTTGGCGCCAGCACTGGAAGGTTAAGGAGTCCTCTGAAGTTAAGTATTTAGGCATAATTTTCGACAATCATTTAAAATGGAATCAACACATTAATTACCTTTGTAATAAATTACGTAAAAAATATATAATTTTGTTTTATTGAGGAATTACTTGTCAATAAGTTTATTACGCAAAATATATTTAACTTTATTTCAATCGGTAATTATATATGGAATTATAGGATGGGGTAGCTTATTTAAATCCAATTTTAATCCACTTTATTTATTACAGAAGAAAATAATTAAAATATGTCTTCATAAATCTATTTATTTTCCATCTCAAAAATTGTTTTTAGACTTTAATGTTCTTAACATAAGACACATTTATTATATTGTATTAATAAAATTCATACATAAGAACCGAAATAATTTTTAATTGTATTCTCATAGGTACAAAAGGTATGAATTCTTTAAGACTGTTTGAACCAAAATGTAACACTGCTACAGTATTTAATCATAGTAGTAATTTAGGCCCAGGAATATATAACAAATTTATATTTAAATATCCTAAACTTGTCAATTCTAGTAGTTCCAGTATTAAATTTAAAAAGTTATGTATGGATTTTATAAAAATTGGAAAATTGTAAATTTAAATTTATATTATATTCTAATTGCATAGTGACATATTATTGTATTATATACTTATTAGTTCCAATTTAGGAATCCGCCCCTGAGCACGAGTTCTGCTCTTTCAAGGGCGAGCTAAAGTTTTTCTGTATATATTATATTTTATGTTACAATTATTAGCAAAATAAATAAATAAATAAATAAATAAATAAACAAACAAATAAATAACTAATAAATAAATAAGTGATAAATGTCTGGAAATCAAATATGAGGGAAAAACAGTTCCATCATCTCCCATGCTTACAATCTCTTTCTGATATTTCTGAATCAAATTTAAATAATTATGCTCATCTAAATCTAGAAACAGAATTTCAACAACGGAGATTCGGTGATTTTAAAAATATTGCAAATAATTTCTTACTTTTTGCGAATCCTTTGACCATAGACATAAACAAGGTTAAGCCAGAAATGCAGTAAGTAGTAGTTGATTTACAGAGTGATACATATTTACAAACGCGGTGCAAAGACATGTGTGGTTTAAATTTCTATAAAATTCTGTCTACGGAAAAATACGCTTCCCTTAGCTTATTTGCCGCCAATATAGTGGCTATGTTTGGTTTCACTTACAGTTGCGAACTTTTTTTTTTTTTTTTTCAAAATTGAAACTTGGAAAATCATAACAAAGATCGCGGCTGAAAGATGAAAGTGTATTCGCTATCTTGAGAATGGCTACTTGTGACATAAACTTAGAATTCTGTGGCACCTTGAAAGTTACGGTATAGTAAATATGAAGGTTGTGATGGCTGCACGCCACTGATGTCTGAGCGTGCCCTCAACTCTACCCACAACCATGCTACGTCATGTGTTTTGCTGGTTGCATTGCCTGATGCCATCGTGTATTGCATTGCCTGTAACTTCATCCCTCTTAGCCCCAAATATTTTCCTAAGAACCTTATTCTCAAAAACCCTCAATCTCTGTTCCTCTCTCAAAGTGAGAGTCCAAGTTTCACAGCCATACAGAACAACCGGTAATGTAACTGTTTTATGAATTCTAACTTTCAGATTTTTTGACAGCAGACTAGATGACAAAAGCTTCTCAACCAAATAATAACAGGCATTTCCCATATTTATTCTGCGTTTAATTTCCTCCCGAGTGTCATTTATATTTGTTACTGTTACTCCAAGTTATTTGAATTTTTCCACCTCTTCGAAGGATAAATCTCCAACTTTTATAGTTCCATTTCGTACAATATTCTGATCACGCGACATAATCATATACTTAGTCTCTTCGGGATTTACTTCCAACCCTATCTCTTTACTTGCTTCAAGTAGAATTTCCGCGTTTTCCCTAATCGTTTGTGGATTTTCTCCTAACATATTCACGTCATCCGCATAGACATTTGATGTATCCCGTTCAATTCCAAACCCTCTGTGTTATCCTGAACTTTTCTAATGGCATATTCTAGAGCGAAGTTAAAAAGTAAAGGTGATAGTGCCTCTCCTTGCTTTAGCCCACAGTTTATTGGAAAAGCATCAGATAGAAACTGACCTATACGGACTCTGCTGTAAGTTTCTGTAAGACACGTTTTAATTAATCGAACTAGTTTCTTGGGAATACCAAATTCAATAAGAATATTATATAAAACTTCTCTCTTAACCGAGTCATATGCCTTTTTGAAATCTATGAATAACTGGTGTACTGTACCCTTATACTCCCATTTTTTCTCTAATATCTGTCGAATACAAAAAATCTTATCAATAGTCGATCTATTACGCCTGAAACCACACTATGATCCCCAATAACTTCATGTACATATGAGGGTACACGGGAAAAACGATCAAGGTCCATCAAAAATCGAAATTGAGTTAATAATGCTATCTTATAGCGGAAAGGAAGTACTATCATGTGGTCTAGCTAGTAATAAGAAATCATCGTTCTTGACATTCTACTACGTCAATTTCTATTAAATACACACATAACAAAGCATTAAATGCTTAAACTTTAAAATTCTTTTTTCTCGAAACTTTCTAAAATGGAGCTTGATCGTTATTGCAGTGTACCCTTCATATGAAGTTAACCTTCTCAAAAGGATATTCGACAAAATTTTGTACAACGTCAACAAAAGTGATATTCCTCGAAAGTTACTACAGTTAGTCTTGTCCCCCTTCTTAAAAATAGGTACGATTATGGACTCCTTCCATTGTTCTGGTACAATTTCCTTTTCCCAAATTGCAAGTACAAGTTTATAAATTTCGCTAGATAATACGCTTCCACCCACTTGTATTAATTCTGCTGGAATTTGATCAATACCTGGAGACTTGTACTTTTTCAGAGTTTCTATCGCAATTTCGACTTCAGAAAGTGTGGGTTCTGGTATATCGCTCAACCAACTAAGTAAAATGATACGATACGGTATTCAGAATGTCACAAAAATCTATGAAATCCATGTAAGACTATTAAAGGCACAATATCGAGTCGATTAACTTCCAAAAACCCAATACAAATGCATTATTCCCCAGTCAATTAAAGTACAATTCAGCATTGTCATTGAAAGGAGAAAGCAAAAGGACTTGCAAAATTTAATGCAGTTTATTTCTAAGAAAAGTAGGATGAATTACCAAACTCTGTTTGCGGACAGTAATACTCTAAAATCTAGATGCACAGGAAGAACATGAGAGAGAGAGAGAGGGAGAGAGAGAGAAACAGAATCTGTAACATGAATGAGACTGTGTTAACATTTTAATATAGTTTGTGGTTTTATTTGTGTATTGTGATGTGCTTTATGGTAATTTGTGATTTTCTGTCTCATACATTTGAAATTTAAAAAATGTAGCAATGTTAATCTTAATAATAAACTTCCATTTTCTCATATATTCCAATGTTTCATAAGGGAATTATGATATACTTATCTTTTTTCTTCACATGGCTCATATTTGTTGACTTTTCTTTATACATACACTATGAAAGTCAGAAAACCACCAACTCCAGCAGTGTTTATTTTAATTTGTAGCGTAAGATAATATAAAAATTTAGGTTTTGATGTATTTAACTGATAAAGAATGTAATTTTACACAGTATTCACATATAAATGTATAATATTTAAAGTTAGTAAGGGAAATAATAAGTTTTTTCTCTCGCCTGTAAAATTTGGTTTATTGGAGTTAGGGAGTTTGATTTCCCTGTCTCAATTCTACCGATGGCTGCTTTACACTATGAGTAGTACAGAACTGACTTACCTCCCAGAGGAGCTTGAGGAGGTTATCTCTGATCTTGAGGCTGGGCATGCTGTCGTCAGGCATGGGTGCTAACCAGATAGCCAGCAAGAACAATACCCCGTGTTCAATAAACGCGTGCTTCAAGTTGTGCTTCCTCAGCTGGGACATCACTTTGGGGAGCATTGCAATCTTCTTTATAGCAGGCATCTGCAGCCCGTTCAGACACCGATCTTTCTGCAATAGAATTGCAACTACAGACATACTGCTGGCTAGACAACAATTTTTCTGAAATATTACTTGAAAGAAATTACCTTCAAGAAGACTGAATATAAGTAGGCCTACATAATGTTATTTCACTGGTTGGCTTTCAATGGTAAGTACAGACCGATAATTTAGTCCTGACAGCTCAGCGACGCGAAAGAAGGGAAGTACCGGTAATAGGAGTAGTGGGGAGAGCTCCGGAGTAGAGATAAGGAATGCAGTACAGCTTAACTGTACTAGAAACACAACGCTATACCGCATGCGTGACATCCGATCGCTCTGACTGCAGGCAACAGACCAACCTGAACATCCCTTGGCGTAACCTAATGGACTCGCCTGACCCAGGCGCAGATTGCCGGCGACTGTCAGGACTAAATAATAGTACTGTACTTAAGAACTAAGTCACTCTATCTTTCTGATTAGTTTCAGCTTAATTAATACCCATTTTCTATTTTTTTGTGTCAGCAGCTACTATTACATTACATGCAGAAAGCTGGCTGTGTTGAAGTTGAATATCAAGACAGTCCAGTTTGAAGCTTGTCTGTGCATAAATTGTAAAGTAATCTCATGAGCAAGTTCATTACGGTATTCTGGTTCGGGCTCTTACTTCTATTATCAGGCAGTACACCTCACTTGATGATATGTATCAGAAGAACAATTATTGTTTGTATATATCTGATGTCTGATTAGTGTAATATGTTACCAGTCAGCGATGTATACAGTGGAGGGGATAAGGAACTGGCCACTCTACCTCATTATCTCCTGGCTTAGTTGCCTCATGAGTGATGCCTTATTGGTGTTACTTATGGGTTATGAGCTTCCAACCAGTCTTCGGACTATTGATTAAACATACATGATGTTGTTTCTAGTTTATATTAAACGTTGAGCCTCAACCATACACATGGGTGGGCAACTCGTACTCTCGAAGTGTGAACACAACCTCAGTGCAGGTAGAACGGACTCTGTACTATACTGCCTGTAAACAAGTTTTTTCGCCTCTGCAGTAAGTAGCGGCTCGTTTTAAGTGAAAAACAATATAATCCCCAGATCATTTCCCTTTAGTGATGAGTCGAAAGAGAAAGATTTTTTATTAGGAAAGGAGGTAAAGCTTGTATTATGTTCTATTAACTTTCTTACGATTGACAGTTCATGTTACAAATAAACACAGTGAAGGTTTTAGTAAAGAAGTAGATCTGCTTTAGAACAGCTAAAGGTAAAAATGGGCTCTCAACAAGGTGAGGCTGATATCAAATATCGTTAGCACGTTGTGCGTAATTGCACAACATATAATCGACTAGCTAAGAGCATTTACGTATAAATTTGAAATGTGGCTGTATCATGTAGAACATAGACAACTTCACTTTCTTTGACTATAAACTATCTTGAAGAGTGATAAGAAAATCTTCTTATCAAATACAGGGCCCTATTTCAAGACCTACAGCAGAATTCACTGGTAAGTTTGGGGAAACAGTGCCAATTGACAAGGAATAGAGATTTCTCTGAAATTCTTTTGGCTTACAGCCGATAGAAGATCCTGAAAGTTTATAGCTTGAATTGATATATCTACAGAACAGCACGCCACTCAGATTCCAGCGAAATCAGGAATCGAACAGTTCGCAATGCTGCCTAAGTCAGAATTATCAAATATACTCTTTGCTTCCATATATAGGCCTACTGTATGTGCTTGAGCCAGATTTTAATACAAGAAAGAAGTGTAAAAGGTCTCAAAGTAAAGAAAGAGCTTAGAAGTAAGTTTATTTCGTCTGCCGTGACATTTAAAAAATACTTCCTTGAATTTGTGTTTGTTTGCGAATACAGACTATTACATTTGAAGGGTACACGGGAAAAACGATCAAGGTCCATCAAAAATCGAAATTGAGTTAATAATGCTATCTTAAAGTGGAAAAGAAGTACTATCATGTGGTCTAGCTAGTAATAAGAAATCATCGTTCTTGACATTCCACTACGTCAATTTCTATTAAATACACACATAACAAAGTATTAAGTGCTTAAACTTTAAAATTCGTTTTTCTCCAAACTTTCTAAAATGGACCTTGATCGTTATTTCCGTGTACCCTTCATTTCTGAGAACAGAGATATACTCTTTAATGTATAAAGACTTGTAAATTCTCGCGTTCTATGTTTCAAATAAGACATATAATAATAAATATTAACAAATAATAATAATAAATAAGTGTAATAATAAATAAGTGCTGCATCTATGTTTGTTGTCTCTTGAAAAAGTGTATTCAGGTTGTGTTTCCAGTACTAAAGTAATTACAAAGCTAGGAAATAATATAATTTCGTTATGTGTGTTTAGGTACAGTCTGTCTAAAATTACTATAATTATTGTACCATGCTTCATTCTGAAATTCAAATCATGGAGTAGATATCACGACCACCTGCATGAGCCGCCAGAGCCAACCGCGGCAATGAATTGCTTTTGCAGCGAACTACAAACAACTTGTTACTGCTGCGGCTGGCTCCGTCTGTCTTTCTCTCTTTCAAGGTTTTTTTAGCACTTTGGGAGCACGAGTTGCCCATCCTTGACCATACATATTTTATCCCAGAGAATCTCATATTTTGCAGACGATACAAGTGTGATTATCGAAGTAAATAATATGATCACTTTATATAAACACTTCTAATACAGTGTTGAATCTAATGAATGATTGATTGTTGATTGATATAGTGCAGATAAACTAGAATTTGATATTGATAAAACCTTAGAACATATCGTCAGCCTACAGGTGAAACACACTAAGTCAGTTTTTTAGTAATTTCAGGTTTTGGATGTTCCTTATGTAAAATTGTGTGGTCTTTCGTCTGGTGAAGTCCATTATGTCGTATCTATAATTCTTTATGAGATAATCAATAATTTCAATTTCCACTAAGTGCGAAATGAACGAAAATATACACGTACAACACACTAAGTCCATTAGTGGGTTTCACCTGTCAATTTCCGTCTTGTTTTATGCAGTTGAAATCAAACCTTACATTTAACACTTCACTTAATGTTTTTCACGTAACTATTATTGGTTACACTGTAAAGGTTTGGGCTGCGAAAGTGGATATTTGTACCAAATATCTTATTATTTATGTCCATTTTCATTTGTGATTGTACTAAAAACATGCGTGTGCATGTTATTTTACTGTTTATTGGATAATAACTGGATTTGCAGTGGTTTAAAGAGGCAAGAAGATGATAATGTTGCTTCAAGGTGAATTAATAATAATAATAATAATAATAATAATAATAATAATAATAATAATATTATTATTATTATTATTATTATTATTATTATTATTATTTTATTCTTTCGTATGAATAAGTGAGAACTGCATCAAAGTCACTAGAAACACCACCAAAAGAGTACTTAAATGACGAAGAGGTGGTGGTAGAAACAGAACATGTCTCTGGTAATGGTTCAGAAAGACAAAATACAAGATTAAGTTACACATGTACAGGAGGTAAACCGCATTCACCAAAAGTTCCTAAAATTGTTGACTGCACAAAATGAATTTACGGCTGGTTTGATAAAATTTCAGAACAACGAAATGAAAATTGCAAACAATTCTGGGAGCTAAATTGTGACAGACAAAATGATTTCAACTTAAATAACGTAGTCATTGATATACTTAAAGAGCATAGACTCCGCAATTATAGAGCAAATCAACGTGCAAATTCCAAGCAATATTGTTTCCGAATGAATGGAGAGAATATCGGAATGTGCCAACAATTAATTTGCAAGACTATGCACTTCAAACATACGTGCAAATAATTCTATCAAATGTTTGGGGAGAAGTAACAATGGGAATTCTAGTAACAGTGACAGACAAGAAAAAAAAATTCCCCAAAAATAAAACTAGCGATCAAGACATTGACACTGTTGTACATTCACAGAAATAGTTTCTTTGCTGTCTCAAGTCACAACACCAGAAAATCGCCCCAACATAAATGTTTGGATTTAAATCTGAATATTTAAGAAATTCATTTTCCTTACAAAGAAGAGTGCTCGAGTAAAAATGTTGCAGCAGTTAGCTTACAAAGAAGAGTGCTTGAGTAAAAATGTTGCACCAGTTAGCTTACAAAGAAGAGTGCTTGAGTAAAAATGTTGCACCAGTTAGCTTACAAAGAAGAGTGCTTGAGTAAAAATGTTGCACCAGTTAGCTTACAAAGAAGAGTGCTTGAGTAAAAATGTTGCACCATTTAGCTTACAAAGAAGAGTGCTGAGTAAATCTGTTGCACCAGTTAGCCTCGTCACTTGTCGATTAATATTTTGCAGTTACTTAAGTTTGTATTTCTTCAAGCCTTAAAAAAGACCAGTGCATAACACATACGGTTTATGGAAAGCCTAGAAATTGCAAGATGATTTTTACTCACAAATAACCAGGAAAGACAATTCTGTGACTGAAAAATCTGCTGATAAAGAAAGGGCCACTAAGTATACATCATTTAAATGTCCTACTCTTGACTTGCAGCCAAGAAATAATATGTCACTAGAAAAACAAAGGAATATGCTGTAATTGAAAACATAATTTTATTTTTATTTTAACTTGCAATGTGTGAAAAAAATTAATAACGAATCAATGGTATTATTCCATTCTATTTGGTATGTTTTCTCTATTTGATTTTTTTTTACATTTTCCTTATCATCAATAATAGTATAAAATGTTATTTAGTTTTCAAAAGAAATAATTTAAATTAAATTTAATTTACAATTAATATTTGAAGAGAAAAATTTGCTCCGGCGCCGGGGATCGAACACGGGTCCTTGGTTCTATGTACCAAGCGCTCTGACCACTGAGCTACGCCGAATTCAATCCACAGCACAGGACCGAATCCTCCTCCTTCAATGTTTCCCTTTGTGGCCTGAAGGAGGAGGATTCGGTCCGGTGCTGTGGATTGAATTCGGCGTAGCTCAGTGGTCAGAGCGCTTGGTACGTAGAACCAAGGACTCGGGTTCGATTCCCGGCGCCAGAGCGAATTTTTCTCTTGAAATATTAATTGTCAATGTCACAGATATTATTCTGTAGGACAAATTAATAATATAAATCTATAATACTTACTTACTTACTTACAAATGGCTTTTAAGGAACCCGAAGGTTCGTTGCCGCCCTCACATAAGCCCGACATCGGTCCCTATCCTGTGCAAGATTAATCCAGTCTCTATCATCATACCCCCACCTCCCTCAAATCCATTTTAATATTATCCTCCCATCTACGTCTCGGCCTCCCTAAAGGTCTTTTTCCCTCCGGTCTCCCAACTAACACTCTATATGCGTTTCTGGATTCGCCCATACGTGCTACATGCCCTTCCCATCTCAAATGTCTGGATTTTAAATTCCTAATTATGTCAGGTGAAGAATACAATGCGTGCAATTCTGTGTCGTGTAACTTTCTCCATAAATCTATAATATAATATTAAAATAATAAATGTAATTTGCTTAAATCTTTCCTATTTCCAATGGGTCTGGAAAGAGAAGCTTTTTCACTCTCTCAATAAATTACCGATTCCATAACAATTTTCTAATCAAAACAATTTCAATTGTCAATGTAATAGGTAATTTTGTTAATTCTGAACATATCGTAAACTGTATATTGGGATAAAATGCCAGTAACTGTACAAAAAATAACACTAAAACATCCGAGGTTTTCCCCAACCATAAGGTGAATGCCAGGTAATCTACGGCGAATCCTCGGCCTCATCTCGCGAAATAGCATCTCGCTAACACCAATATCATCGATGCTTAAATATCCTCGTAGTTGATACACCGTCGTTAATTAACCAATTAACCAATCAACCAACACTAAAACATTGGGCATTTTCATTTCCATAAGCAGGAGAGACAACAGCAACTGTAAAATTAGATGTCTACTGCCTATAATAGCCAGGTGAAACACATTAAGTGTCCACTGTCATAAGAAAGGCATTAAATCATCAACATCTCTCATTAATTTAATATAAATAACACAAAATAATTAACAGTTAGTAATTTTTTCTGCAATTTATAAGTAATATAGATGTATGGTGATACCTGCCATAATTGTAAACGGTAGGGACGCATATGTAAGTGTCTTCTTAAGACTCTCCATACTGTCATCACTTACACTGCAAGATCACAATTAGACTTCGTAAGAAAGAGAACTTTTTAGGACTTCGTAAGAAATAGTCAAGATCGCACTGAACATTCTCCTGAGACACACTTGCTCGTCCCACACTTTTACCTTTACACAGACAACCGGTCGTTGCCAACTGGTTATGCCATCGACGAATGTTGTTGACATTTGGGGATCACGATTAAACTTCCTACGAAACACACGTTGAACTGTTAGAACCGATTTACAACTCTCAAACGTCAAAACACAAAATGCTTCCTGTTGAGGAATCGCCTTCTTTGTTATTATAGCTGCCAAGGAAACAAAACAAAAGAAAGCTATCTGCGCAAGTTTAGAAGCCTTGATCTGCGCATGCATACAACTAAAACCCACTGCCTATTGGATCACATCCTGTGGCTGTTTACACTGCCTGCTCAATCAGCGCTTATGTGCGTGGGCCATGGTGCGAGTTCCTAACACTGTATGGTACTGCCCTTCAATTTCAGGATTCTGTTAAGTATCCATTTGGATGGTCGTCTGTTATGGCATACCAATATTGCAAATACACGAGCAAAAACAATAGCAAGAATGGTACAACTGTATCCCCTTCTAAAAACATGTGCATTGTCAACATCTAAAAAAGTGACAATTTATAAATTGCTGATTAGATCAGTGCTTTTGTATGGTTCAATTATATCGAATTACGCACACTTCATCCCCCTCTTATTTATTCGCTCGATTTCATACTCTCTCTCGCTATCATAATATTAATACTCCATCACAACGCGATAACACGCTAGAAATTCCACTTCACACATCATCTCTGTATTCCTCATCTTGCACTGTTGCTACCTCTCGTCACTGGAACTCTCTGCCGCCTGAAGTCAAGGGCTGCCAAACAATGAAATCTTTCAAATCCAAGTTAGAAAATTATCTTATGACGAGTTGCCAAACTAACTTACTATTATGACAAGTGTCGTATTGCATGTTTCCACGTATTCACATTTTGTTTTAATGTTCTAGTGATATTTAACTTATTTTATATTTTTGTTTTCATATTTTCCGATAATGGTATATCTATAATGTGATAAGTTGAGCTATATATAATCGTAATTTTCCTTACTGTGTGTACTTAAAAATATTGTATTCACTGTATGCTTTGTACTGCGCTATTTTATTACTACTGTTAGTATTATTATTACTATTCTTATTTTTTATTATTATTATTATTATTATTATTATTATTATTATTATTATTATTATTATTATCATCATCAATAATGGCGGCCGGGTAGCTCAGTTGGTAGAGCAGCTGGCTACGGACTGGAAGTTCTGGGGTTCGATCCCAGGTGGTGACAGGATTTTTTTCTCGTTGCCAAACTTTCAGAACGGCCCCGAGGTTCACTCAGCCTCCTATAAAATTGAGTACCGGGTCTTTCCCGGGGGTAAAAGGCGGTCAGAGCGTGGTGCCGACCACACCACCTCATTCTCGTGCCGAGGTCATGGAAAGCATGGGGCTCTACCTCCATGCCCCCCCAAGTGCCTTCATGGTATATTACGGGGATACCTTTACCTTTTTACCTTTTTTATCATCAATAATTGTCTTATTTTTTTATACTTTGTACGTCTCATTTATTTTGACCTGCTGTTCACATTTTATTATGCTTTTTTCTTTTTTTCTGTATGTTATATATTATGTCTGATTTCTACTTACTTTTGTTTAAATTTTATTATTATTGTTATTATTATTATTATTATTATTATTATTATTATTATTATTATTATTATTATTATTATTATTATCTTATTCAGTTTTATGTGTAAAATTGTAGTGTACTTTGTAAATTTGTAGTGTTTTTGTAACGTTTTTACTCCTGGTTGAGTGTTAGAGAAGGCCATATGGCCTTAACTCTGCCAGGTTAAATAAATCTTTATTATTATTATTATTATTATTATTATTATTATTATTATTATTATTATTATTATTATATGCACCTAAGACAACGTTAAATCCCATTCGAGTAGTACAAAATAAAGTGTTACGTGTAATTCATAACAGCGGGTGATACACAAGAAACGAACAGATACATCAAGATCTAAAAGTGGAAAGTATCGCAGTTATCATTAGGAGATTCGCTGAAACATTTTATAAGCAGGCACATTCCCACCAAAATGTATATATATCAAAACTAGGAACTTACAACCTTCAGTACTACACAAGACATCGTACACCTTTGTTCCTCTTCTCATAGTTATCTGTCAAATTTGTTTTCACGCTGTTCATCCTGGTTATGACGGGAGTGCAGCATCATAAATGAACTAAATGAACACAAGTTCTAATTAACGGGTTTGTATAAGATAAATACAATTATAAAGGTAGGCCTATGCTTGCCTCAGGCGTTTACTAAAAATATTGTTAAAATAAATTAACGTAATATTTTGAATAAATTTTATTGAGCTTCCTCCAAGTAAAGGCTGCCTAGAAGACAAAGCATACTATAAAATTGTTATTTTTTTTTAGTAAATGGTACGTAAACAATTATAATGGAGAAAAAGAAAACAATGGAGAAGGAAAAGAAAAAGAAATAACACAATTAATTATAAATAATTGAAAACTACTAAAAAAACATCATTAATTCTAGAAGAAACATAAAATTTCCTAGTATCTATTTGCTATCAAATGATCACAGTAGTCTATTCAGCACTAGTTGCAGGACCCAACTTAAGTGAGCAGATCGCCATAGGAAAGAGATCAATCTATTTACTTATAGAGATGGTTTCTTAGAATTTTTATAGATCCCTTCACTGCAGACAGAGATACTTCAGTGACAAGAGTTTATCCTAGACCAAACTGCTTGCAAAAACGCGATAATCTTTTTGTGATGATCCCTCTAGCCCCAAACAGTAATCCAATAACTTCGATCGAAGTTAGATGATATTTTTCCTTATAATATGGTATAGTGGAGTCGTATATGTCGCATTTTTCCTGATGTACCGCAGTTGGCACTGTTTGAAAATGATATAAAACATTTCAACAAGTTTAAACATATTTACGAAGAAATATATGCTTCCCGTAACCGAGCTAAGAGATTACTGGTAATCACGGTTCGAATTAACGACAGTATGGTGGTAACTTCCTGCTTGTAAAATAGCAGTTTTTTCAAATCCATGGCAATGTTGTAGGAACACTTACGCAGTTACGCAGCCATAAGATGCGGTCCAGCAGGCAATGCTAAAAGCACACTAAAACCACAGTCTAGTATATACAGTCACGAAGCTTGAGTTGTGAGGATGCTAGGAACAATAGACTGTGCCGGACTATTTCGCATTGTCTGTAATGAGGCTATATTAGCGATCCTAGTGGTTAGCAACTATCTATGGATGCATATTTACTACGTATTGAGCTTCGTGACTATATATACTAGACTGTGCTAAAACTGTCTTCCTTCCTCTTTCATTTGAGTTACAAACAACTTTCTACTCCTCATCTGAGTGATAATAATATGATGACTATAAACTGCTATACTCTTTTAAGTACACGGTGTATAATAGTATTAGATTAAATGAAATTAAGAGAACAAATGAAAGTACAAGGATCCTTGTAGACTATATTAAAACAAAACAATTAAGATGGTTTGGTCATATGAAGAGAATGACAGAAGATAGATTGCCGAAGAAAATGTATGAATGGATTCCAACGGGAAAAAGGAAGATGGAAATACCAAAATTGACATGGACAGAAGGAATAATTAAAACGATGAGAGAAAGAAATTTGGACCACCTCTGTGGTGTAGCGGTCAGCATGCTGGTCTCTTACGCAGGGGGCCCGGGTTCGATTCCCGGTCGGGTTGAATTTCCCGGTTGAGGTTTTTCAGGGTTTTCCCTCAACCGTAAGGCAAATGCCAGGAAATTCGAGCCACAACATTCCTGAATGTCACCGGCCTCATTCATCACCGAAATCATAGTCATAACAAATCAGTAATTTCCACCTGATGATTTTCCAATTCACTGCGGGCTAAAGTAAGGAGATGCACTATCACCTTTGCTTTTTAACTTCGCTCTAGAATATGCCATTAGGAAAGTTCAGGATAACACAGAGGGTTTGGAATTAAACGGGTTACATCAGCTTCTTGTCTATGCGGATGACGTGAATATGTTAAGAGAAAATCCACAAACGATTAGGGAAAACGCGGAAATTCTACTTCAAGCAAGTAAAGTGATAGGGTTGGAAGTAAATCCCGAAAAGACTAAGTATATGATTATGTCTCGTGACCAGAATATTGTAATAATATGGGGCCGAAACAGGTCTACAGAGGCCTAATTCGTGAAGGATGATGATGATGATGATGTTAATAATAATAATAATAATAATAATAATAATAATAATAATAATAATAATAATAATGATTTATTTATTGTACGAAATGGAACTATAAAAATTAGAGATTTATCGTTCGAAAGTTCGAAAAATTCAGATACCTAGGAGCAACAGTAACAAATATAAATTACACTCAGGAGGAAATTAAACGCAGAATAAATGTGGGAAATGCCTGTTATTATTCGGTTCAGAAGCTTTTATCAACCAGTCTGCTGTCAAAAAATCTTAAAGTTAGAATTTATAAAAGAGTTACATTACCGGTTGTTATGTATGGCTGTGAAACGTGGACTCTCACTTTGTGAGAGGAACAGAGATTAAGGGTGTTTGAAAATAAGGTTCTTAGGAAAATATTTGGGATTAAGAGAGATGAAGTTACAGGAGAATGGAGAAAGTTACACAACGCAGAGCTGCACGCATTGTATTCCTCACCTGACATAATTAGGAACATTAAATCCAGACGTTTGAGATGGGCAGGGCATATAGCACGTATGGGCGAATCCAGAAATGCATGCAGAGTGTTAGTTTGGAGGCGGAGGGAAAAAGACCTGTGGGGAGGTCGAGACCTAGATGGGAAGATAATATTAAAATGGATTTGAGGGAGGTGGGATATGATGGTAGAGACTGGATTAATCTTGCTCAGGAAGGGAGCGATGGTGGGCTTATGTGAGGGCGGCAATGAACCTCCGGGTTCCTTAAAAGCCAGTAAGTAAGTAACAAATCAGTAATACATATTGTAGCCAATTTGCAAAACCAGCTATTTGCAAGTTAGACGAATTTTGGCAAATGAGGAAAATTGTGTAAAAACTTATCCACAGATGCTAGAGGCATGATTTCTAGTTTAAATAATGGGGAAAAAATATTTAGTCTGTCTTCCTACAGCTCAGAAATATATGATTAATAGGTAATTAGTTATATTGTACATTAATTTGCAAATAGCAGGTTTTGCAGCCGAACAGAGCATTTAGCAGGATTTGCAACTCTATAGGCAGCCATATTAACGATACATTAGTTTGCAAAACCTGGTATTTGATCAATGTTAACAGTTTATCTGACAAAACTAACTTAGAAACAAACTGACTCTAGAAGAGAACATTATTATTTTCGTTACATACCTAAATATTAATGAATTTATTATTAATGAATTATTATTATTAATGAATTATTAAACACACAAATATTGTACTATAAAAAAGTAAAAAAGGAGAATAGAATACTAATGTTATAGTTTGAAGGTTTACTTATGTACTACTGTTTGTGAAAAGAACAACACCCAGAAAGAATGGCTCGAACGACCCCAAACTCGGGAGATGTGTAAAACAGAGTACCAAATGTAGTGTGTTCGTACGAGTCTCGCTTCAACTTGTCCTACAGCGATGGTCACATACGTGTTAAGCGCTACCGTGGTGAACGCAGTCTGAGAGCCTGCATTGTTGAGCGGCATTGCGGACAAGTTCCTAGTGTGATACAATATGCGATCTCGCTTCCTACGTATTCAGGACAATCTGAACTTCAACCCCTACATTAGAGAGGTCTTAGAGTCCGAGGTACTGCCCCTCCCTCAGGCAACTCCACATGCCATATTTCAGCAGGACTATTTCCGGTCACATGTGGCGAGGATTGTGCAAGTCTCCTTAGAAGACCGACGGGTATCACTGCTTTCCTGGCCTGGACGTTCGCAAGACATTTCGCCCATCGAACATGTCTGGGATATGGTTGGTCGGCAACTTGTTCGTCATGGTCCTCCAGCACCCACTCTTGACGCTTTGTGGACTCGCATACAAACTGCGTGGAGGGAGATTCCCCAGGAACATATCCAGGAACTCTTTGATTCCATACTACGACGCTTAGAAGCTCTGATTGCAGCGCACGGAGGCTTCACGGTCACAGATCAGGTATAGTTCTGTAATTCTAATCCTTTGTGTATTGTCATGTATCTAAACTGTGATATCAATTTCATTTCAGTCACATGTATCCTTCTTGGTGTTGCAATTTCTACAAACATCAATGTAATATAACACTTTACAAAAAGTTCGGTTCTTCCTCATCCATGAGTTCGAAGTCCACTACATCTGTATGTTCATCCTCATCTTCAGTCAGGTCTGCAACAGCAAGGTCTTGCTGCTGGTTGAACATTTCGGTGCAGAAGGTCAGGTTTGCATTCCGAAACCAGTTCTACCCGAAGTGCAATTCCAGAAGTCTTTCAATGTCCCTGATGTTTGCTTCTTTAAGGATGATACCCATTGGAATGTAGTCCTTTTGGAAATGTTTACCTTTTTTTGTTTAAGCTTTTGGATTCGCCTTTTCACTGGTACCATTCTCTTCATCATCTGTATCTTCTCCCCCAACACTAACAGAGTTATTGAAACAGGATACACCATATCCATCCACACTCATTTCGGCAAAAGTCGAAAAAAACTGTAAGATAATCACAGTAACCACTTCAAGACTTCAACACACTTAACATAAAAGGTTAGAAGTCCCCGATAGAGCGCGGGCAGAAACTCTAAGCTGATGTCTTAAATGCAGCAGTATAGTCAATTTAACTATACGAGCAAAAAGTAGCTTTATTATCAGCATCTAATAATATCTTATTCGTTATTTTAGTATGCTCAATGTAATCCTTATGGAGATCGAAATAGCAGCGTTTGCATCCGTAACTCTCAATATGGCCATGTTGTCTCAGTGACATTTAGCAGGTTTTGCAAAAGTAAACATGGCATTGTGCAGTTAGCAGGTATTGCATCCTTACACTCTCCACACTTAGCAGGTTTTGCAACCGTATGCAATTTTATTTACTAGATTTAAAGGGTTTAGAGTTGGATTTGTAACCGAATGTATGGCTTATTACGTAGCTAATGACGAACTGACACCATGGTTACCATTATCTCATTTTTCATTTTTTTACAGTTAGCAGGTTTTGCATCTGGGCTACTCAGAGTAGCCAATTTGCAAAACCAGCTATTTGCAAGTTAGACGAATTTTGGCAAATGAGGAAAATTGTGTAAAAACTTAACCACAGATGCTAGAGGCATGATTTCTAGTTTAAATAATGGGGAAAAAATATTTAGTTTGTCTTCCTACAGCTCAGAAATATATGATTAATAGGTAATTAGTTATATTGTACATTAATTTGCAAATAGCAGGTTTTGCAGCCGAACAGAGCAGTTAGCAGGATTTGCAACTCTATAGGCAGCCATATTAACGATACATTAGTTTGCAAAACCTGGTATTTGATCAATGTTAACAGTTTATCTGACGAGACTAACTTGGAAACAAACTGACGGTAGAAGAGAACATTCTTATTTTCGTTACATACCTAAATATTATTAAATACACAAATATTGTACTATAAAAAAGTAAAAAAGGAGAACGGAATACTAATGTTATAGTTTGAAGGTTTCCTTATGTACTACTGTTTGTGAAAAGTGCAACACCCAGAAAAAATGGTCCAAACGACCCCAAACTCAGGAGATGTGTAAAACAGAGTACCAAATGTAGTGTGTTCGTACGAGTCCCGCTTCAACTTGTCCTACAGTGATGGTCACATACGCGTTAAGTGCTACCATGGTGAACGCAGTCTGAGAGCCTGCATTGTTGAGCGGCATTGCGGACAAGTTCCTAGTGTGATACAATATGCAATCTCGCTTCCTACATATTCAGGACAATCTGAACTTCAACCCCTACATTAGAGAGGTCTTAGAGTCCGAGGTACTGCCCCTCCCTCAGGCAACTCCACATGCCATATTTCAGCAGGACTATTTCCGGTCACATGTGGCGAGGATTGTGCAAGTCTTCTTCGAAGAACGACGGGTATCACTGCTTTCCTGGCCTGCACGTTCGCAAGACATTTCGCCCATCGAACATGTCTGTGATATGGTTGGTCGGCAACTTGTTCGTCATGGTCCTCCAGCCACACTCTTGACGCTTTGTGGACTCGCATACAAACTGCGTGGAGGGAGATTCCCCCGGAACATATCCAGGAACTCTTTGATTCCATACCACGACGCTTAGAAGCTCTGATTGCGGCGCAAGGAGACTTCACTCAATACTGAAATCTCACGGTCACAGATCAGGTACAGTTCTGTAATTCTAATCCTTGTGTATTGTCATGTATCTAAACTGTGATATCAATTTCATTTGTCACAAGTATCCTTCTTGGTGTTGCAATTTCTACAAACATCAATGTAATATAACACTTTACAAAATGTTCGGTTCTTCCTCATCCATGAGTTCGGAGTCCACTACATCCGTATGTTCATCCCCATCTTCATTCAGGTCTGCAACAGCAAGGTCTTGCTGCTGGTTGAACATTTCGGTGTAGAAGGTCAGGTTTTGCTTTCCGAAACCAGTCCTCCCGGAAGTGCAATTCCAGAAGTCTTTCAATGTCCCTGATGTTTGCTTCTTTAAGGATGACACCCATTGGAATGTAGTCCTTTTGGAAATGTTTACCTTTATTGTTTAAACTTTTGGATTCGCCTTTTCACTGGTACCATTCTCTTCATCATCTATATCTTCTCCCTCAACACTAACAGAGTTATTGAAACAGGATACACCATATCCATCCACACTCATTTCGGCAAAAGTCGAAAAAACTGCAAGATAATCACAGTAACCACTTCAAGACTTCAACACACTTAACATAAAATGTTAGAAGGCCCCGATAAAGCGTGGGAAGGATCTCTCAGCTGATGTCTTAAATGCAGCAGTATAGTCAATTTAACTATACGAGCAAAATGTAGCTTTATTATCAGCGTCTAATAATATCTTATTCGTTATTTTAGTATGCTCAATGTAATCCTTATGGGGATCGAAATAGCAGCGTTTGCATCCGTAACTCAATATGGCCATGTTGTCTCAGTGACATTTAGCAGGTTTTGCAAAAGTAAACATGGCATTGTGCAGTTAGCAGGTATTGCATCCTTAAGCTCTCCACACTTAGCAGGTTTTGCAACCGTATGCAATTTTATTTACTAGATTTAAAGGGTTTAGAGTTGGATTTGTAACCGAATGTATGGCTTATTACGTAGCTAATGACGAACTGAAACCATGGTTACCATTATCTCATTTTTCATTTTTTTGGCAGTTAGCTGGTTTTGCATCTGGGCTACTCATTGAATAATATTTCATAAAACGTATTGGGATATAACAACTTTACCTGCCCAACAAAAGCCGCCTATTTCACATTAAAAGCGATTACATCCATATATGTATAGGCTTTGTGTTTTTTTAAATATTATAACACACAGGTAACACAGTAAAACAAGGCACATTACATCTAAGTTTTCCAGAATTGTTAAATTCTCTTAGTACCCATACATGTATTCACCACATTTAATTTGAAATCTCACAGTCAACATATTATATATAACAAAGCACACTACATCTAATATATAAAAGTGAATGTAGGTATGTACGTACGTATGTATGTATGTTCCCTATACAAATCTACACGCTTTGGCCAATATGTACCAAAGTTTGCACATTTAACATTCATAACCAGGAGAAGAACATAGGCTATATTAAAATTGTTAAAATGGACGCTAAATTGATTAAAAAAGTAAAAATAAAAATAAATACGATCAAACATTCATGTATAATACTGAAATGCAATCTTCTATAGTCAATTGTTCTTTATTATTGTCTGTTGTATTAAACATCGACTTTCATGAGGCCATGGAAAAAGCAAAACGATATAAAATAACATTGTAGATACGTCATTAAGGCCAAAATATAGACAATTTATTCATGCAGTAAGTATCCTTATGCAGTCCAGATCCGTATTATGTGTTTCTCGAGACAGTTGTAGATAGTGAGCAGACTGTGTTTTTCAAACTGAATTCTTAAATTCTTTGAAATCACAAGGATTGCCAACACATAATTTAATACTTAATATTGAATCACCAATAGTACTATTGCGAAATATTGATCCACAAGAACTATGCAATGGAACAGGAATTGGTGTGAAAAAACTGATGACAAACGTAATAGAAGTGACAGTATTAAGTGGCAAAACGAAAGGAAAATATGTTTTTATCCCACATATTCCTATGATAGCCAGTAACATGCCATTCGATTTTAAGCAACTGCCATTTCAGTGCAACTAGCATTCGTAATGATCGTAGTAAAATAAAGCTCAAGGATAGTCGCTCAAATTTGCAGACATTCACCTAAATCTCCGTGTTTTTCATATTGTCAATAATTGCGTAACTTGCTTTCAAGTGAGCACACCTAAACATATATACATATTTATACAAAAGACGGGAAAACGAATTGTATGCATATCAATGAGACTTTTGTCATGTTCCTAATGTAGTATGTGAATATACGTAAGCCCACTGAAAATAAGACATTAATTTACATTTTCTTTATTTTTGTTCATTTGAATTGATTGGGATGCCGACATTTTAAATCCAAGATTTGGACGGCTATCATTTCGATATAGGCTACTACTTAATTCTAAAATATATATCTTTCAAAATAATATTGCTCATGTCCAATAATGTGTTATTGCGAAATTTTATCTGTGTAATCAGGTTGCCAGTGTAGTATGTCAAGTGTTGTGGAAAGAACGGTGACTTAATTTTCTATAACATAGGATGTCTTTCAGAATATTATTATTTATGCTGAACAATGACTTCTTGCAAAATTATACTCTATCTGGATTCTGTATATAAAATAAAAGTGTTATTATTCGGTTGAGAAGCTCTTATCATCCAGTCTGCTGTCCAAAAATCTGAAAGTTAGATTTATGAAACAGTTATATTACCGGTTGTTCTGTATGGTTGTGAAACTTGGACTCTCACTCTGAGAGAGGAACATAGGTTAAGGGTGTTTGAGAATAAGGTGCTTAGGAAAATATTTGGGGCTAAGCGGGATGAAGTTACAGGAGGATGGAGAAAGTTACACAACACAGAACTGCACGCATTGTATTCTTCACCTGACATAATTAGGAACATTAAATCCAGACGTTTGAGATGGGCAGGACATGTAGCACGTATGGGCGAATCCAGAAATGCATATAGAGTGTTAGTTGGGAGACCGGAGGGAAAAAGATCTTTAGGAAGGCCGAGACGTAGATGGGAAGATAATATTAAAAGGGATTTGAGGGAGGTGGGGTATGATGATAGAGACTGGATTAATCTTGCACAGGATAGGGACCGCTGGCGGGCTTATGTGAGGGCGGCAATGAACCTTCGGGTTCCTTAAAAGCCATTTGTAAGTAAGTAAGTAAGTATATATTTAATATGTTCTAAATTTGTTAGATATTATATCTTAAGTCATATTTTAAAAAGCCCTGGTATCATATAAGCGGGCGTACAGCTGTCAAGGGGTAAAAAGTATTCCAATATAAATTGAATTACATACGTATATATTGATTCTTTGGTACGACCGATAGATAAATTTAGGCTCACGATGGCACCCCAACGATTCAGACTGGGAACAAGGGAATTCTCTAATTACCATCAGCTGTCTCTGAAGTTCAAGTGAAAGCACACATAGACATGAAATTACGTGAAATGTATGTCAGCACAGCTTCAGTTAAATGTACAGATCTTATAATTATTTTTTCTCTGAATCTGTACAACGTCACATTTGTGGCGGGGAGGAAAGGAGACAGCAGGAAAATGAATGGTGTTTAATACGCTGACAGCCACGACTAAGATAAAGCACTTAAAATTTAGTGGTAACTGACCGGCAGAGATAAAAAAACAAAACAAATAAATATATAAATTTAAAACAAAGTTGAACTTCAGGCACATGATGAAATATTTTCTTTTCGGTGCCTGATCTACAATTGTTTTAAATTTAGTTAAACCTGGCAGGCATTTGGCTAAGGAGTATTAATTTATGTAAGTGAAGTTAAGTAAAGATTCATCTTTATGTGCGAGGAAAGCTTAGTAAAACAATTCGTTTTGGTTGTCCATAGTTGGGTTTCCGAAATTTTCGAAAATTTAACAAACAGTTCATTTGAAAACAGAAGCAGAAAGGAAAACCCGGGCAACGCCGGGTACTTTCAGCTAGTAATATATAAAAAGAAAATTTGCAATCTCATGATTTGAGTTACGCAATATATTAAAGTACATAATTCATATTCATGTTGCAAATTATAACATCCTTATATGTACACACGTGTTTAAATTTCAATTCACTTATATAATATAGTAAAATTAGGACTAATTACCTGCAATAAGTTCTAAAATGATTCGAAAAAAAATTTTTTAGAATTTAAGAATGGTTCAGACAAATGTTTCCTAAGTATTTATCCCTGTATTCACTAGATTTAATTTGAAATCTTTCATTTAGTATACATAAAGCACACTACCTACATTAAAAGTAGTAACTCACAGCATATTCTCCGAGTTACGTAACACATTTCAGTACATAATCTGTGATTCATTAAATTGATTCGTAATATATACTAACACAATCAGTATACTTGAATAATTTTTCATCTGTATACAGTAGACACATTGAAGTTTAATAAGTCTTAATGTGGCAATACGACTAGTTTACGCATTTGATTGAAAGTTATCCATGTATATATTTTGTTTTTTGAGTAGTAGGATATGATTACTTAATTCAAATTAATTTGTACATATGATTGAACAGCATTCTCTTTGAATTTATTAATTCACTTATAGGAATTTAAAAAAAAATGAAGTAAAAATTCAAACAAACAAATAGGCTACAACCACACAGGCGTATGCAAACTCAAATGTAACACCTGCAATAACTTCTACATAGGACAGACAGGCAGATCATTTCAAACACGTTACAAAGAACACATCACAGCCATAACAAAATTACAAAACACCTCCACATATGAGTCATTCCATGTCAAATCGAACACCTACGAAACATGACAACTTAATATTTTCTCCAATTTTTTTATATATATTCTATTGATGAAATTAAATAACCCATGTGTAATTTTTTCGGACTGACACAATTATTTAGTCATTTATTAAATGTTACATTTTCCGTAAATTTGGATGCAACGTATTATGAAAATGGTTATACTGAAGATTCTATAAATCGTAGAAATTTCGTATTTATATCATTTTAAAGTGCAATAATTGCAGTATTATATACTAATTTTTAGTGTTCAATCAAATTATAAAATGGGCCCCTTTTAGGGGATTATATTTTTTAAATACGTTTTCATATATCAGGGACTTACTTCCAAAAAAGGGGAAAAAATATCATTATATTCTTTGAAATGTTTTACGTAGAACTGCGTTGGTTTTAGAACTCTATTCGAATCAGAAGTCGCTGTGCAAATAATTTACCGATGGTGTGTTCGGGTTGGAAGGCTCGGATTGAGTGAGACCGCGCGCCGGAGCATGCAGCTGCGACAGCAGCAGCGAGAGTGACTAATACATTATCAGTGGTGCGGTGTTACTTTACGTAAATAAACAGATAACCTCTAGTTCTAAAAGCACGTAATGTCCATTCCACACTTAGCAGTTTCCCTTTAATTTATCTAACAATAATTCCTAGTAGGTATTGTGTTGTGTTGTGTGCATGTCAAATCAAACACCTGTATACAAAACGTGACCATTTAGTATTTGCTTAAATCTTCTAAAATATGTTGTGCAGATCAAAATAGGAGGTCTGTAATTTTTTCTGGGATCATACTTTAAAATTTTACTATTTATACTCTTTTAATTATATGACAAATTCATCCACGACGCAGTATGAAAATGCTCATTGTTAAGATTCTATGCATCATAGACATTGAGTGTTGGTGCCATCTGAAATGGGAAGAAATGAACTATTATATTACTTCTTTTAAGTATAATTTGAAATACAAATGGGGTTGCTTTAGAGGGTCACTTTTTAAACATAATTTAATATTTTTTTTATAACAGCTTACTTTAAAAACGCAAAAAAATATACGCACAATCTATTATATTTTACATAGAACTACGTTGGTTTCAGATTGATTTCGAGTAAGAAATAACTTTAAAAATAATTTTTTGAAGATGTGTTCACGGTGCGCCAGTGGTGCTACACATACTGTATCGAATGACAAGAATCTGACCTTGGACAAAAACATTAGAAAAACATTTCTAATATTGCTTTTAAATTTTTTACCATTAGTGAACACAAAAAACATAGCAATATTTTCTACTCAAGATACCAACAAGCAAAAGTGGTGCGAGGTACCTTACAACTTCATTCTTTTATTCCACTGACAAAATCTCAGGCTATGATAAAAAACTATTCCCTTCAAAGTGAGAGCAAAGTGGTGGACATTAAATAGAATTGATATTGGTTGTAGTTGATTAGTTTTAAAAGTCCAGTGTTGTGTAAACTGTAGTTATTTTCACAAGTGTACATTTTACAAAAACAATACTTAAATACAGTACTGTGTTATGTAAATTACGTAAAGAGTGATATTCTGAACGTGGAACAGTGTAAAGTGGTCACATGACTCTCACCCGGAGCTGCACCTGCACATCATCTTGCAACAGTACTTATGCAGCCCGCGACCTCAAGATGCGCAGCTTGGTGAGCCATTTAATTATTCTTCAACGGCTCGAAGTAGAGTTCTGATTTTTTTAAGGGCGGTTAAAATAATTTCAAGGTATTTAAGGATTTTTTCTGTAATTTTAAAGTAAGTCGCTGCCATTAAAACATATTTTTATACATTTAAATGTTTTTTAAAACAAAGTTAACAAACTTATATTTTTATATTATTATGCGAAGAATAAAATGTGTACTGTCACCTTCAAATTTAGACAAAGAGCAAATCTCTGTGATGATTATTAGTGGAGATGATCACGTTTAACAATAATGATGCGCGACCTATTTCAGAATCTTTGATAACACATATCTACTACAATAATCGATATAGACAACAATAATAAAACCCGTATTTATTTTTTCAATCCACAGAATGTGTAAAATTTGTTTTATCTAAATCGGAGACATGAAAGTCAATTCCAGGCTAAATTTGTGCGATTTGACGTGGAATGACTCATATGCAGAACACACCACAAATACCTACCACACCTAAAAAGACATCAACACAGACATGGAAATACTGCACATCCAACCAAAAAGCCAGAAACTCAACACACTAGAACAATATGAAATATACAGACACAGTAAAACACACCCCAACGATATTCTCAACACACAACTCAATTTCAAAACACATACACTCTTTGACTCTACACTACGAACGCACCCTCACAGGAAACAAGAAGCGCCAAGACCAACAACGACCAGTTCTGAAGATGACCCAAAATAGGTCGAAACATGTTAACAAGGTACGTTGAAATTCAACACAAGAAAATTTTTATCATACATATTCCGAAGTAAAAATCCAAGTTAAAAGATCTAAATGGGGAATTTTACTATATCTTAAAAAAATCACCGATTCCTTTTGTTTACTATGTTAATGAAAATAAAATTGAAACTGCAAACACAACAATTTGGAAACACAAGGTTCTATTTGAAAACAACAATTTTATTTCAACTCAGTACAACATAAAATAATATTATTCCGAACATTTTAGATTCACGAAATGATAAACAACTCATTTACGAAGCTACAAACCGGAGTAGTCATTACAAATATTTTCCATTTTGATTTTATTTCTAGACAAACTTAAAAAATGCTCTTCTGTAAAATTTACAAAACAGTAGATAGAACCTTTTTATTCTGAGCCCTCGATTGTTCAGCTTGATTAAGCGGTCATGATTTTACCATCAATCATTGAGTTTAGAAAAAACATTTCAAATTGTTTGATCATGTTTTCCTATTAAAAGGCAAGTTAGGGCGGAGTTCTTAATGTAATTTCAGACAAAGTACCAAACAGATTTCTTGGGACGGAAGTGTAAAAAAAAATAAGAACCAAGAAGAAAGTACACCCCTTTCCTGTTACTTGGCCATAAAAATGTGAATAACTCATAATATACAGCTCCAAACATTTCTAAGCATGATGTACCTATCGGGAAACAAAAGAATTAAATGGAAAATGCGACCACACGTGCTTAATTACCGCCACATTGAATGCAAGCAAGGGATGGAGCGTGAGATGCAGACACATTTTTAGCACATAAAGAAAAAGGCCGCCAAACAAAATGAAAGATTAAATGATTGGTGACATTAAGGAGTCCAAATAATTGAATATTAATGTAACAGAATTGCTTAAGTATGGACAAGTGGTGAAGGAAATATAAGAACACGCCGAGGGTGATCTTTCTGAAAATGGCTCTTAGACATAAAATTTATAACTACCTACGCCTCCTACGCCTAAAAATGCGACGAAATACTGACCTCAACCAGGACCAGCAGGACGTTTTTCTCTCCTCATCTTTTACTTCTTCTTCGTCTTCTTCTTCTTCTTCTGATGATGATGATGATGATGATGATGATGATGATGAAAATAATGATGAATATGATGATGATGATGATGATGATGAAAATAATGATGAATATGATGATGATGATGATGATGATGATGATGAAAATAATGATGAATATGATGATGATGATGATGATGATGATGATGATGATGATGATAGGTGCTCCATGGGAGCTGGAATGGCATCTGGCATGCGGCAAATCATTTCCCTCAAGAGATCTGGCCTGTCCTTGATGTTTTCAACGAACTCTGCAAGAAGCAAAATAAACTTGATCATTAACCATGTGTCATTGCATTCACAGACATTCAATGAATGTCATGTTAATGGGGCGAGGATTCGTATGCATTTGCATATTTTTACTGCCCATTTGCAAGTCATACAAAATCATTTTATGCAGGTTTTGAACGACTGTAATGAAGAATATTAAAAATTAATTGTACATATTGTGACTTTAACTTCAACAATAATGTTACTTTTATTCACAACGATAATGACTTTTTATTTCTGGCTTTAAACACACCCGTCAACAATGGGTATTCCACTCCACACAGCAACACAGTATTCGTTATTGCATTCCACAGACGACAATACCAATTCACGTGGATTACTTAGAACAACAATGTACTCCTAATCTCAACTAATGTTCACAAAGCACTATTTACAAAACAAAATTGTTAGTTCTCAGTTCACACTTCGTTTGCCTTGGCCAGTTCTTCTATTTCATTCACTCAAGTTCACAGTATATCGAACCCAAGACTTCCAGAGACAGTCCACTGAACTTCGAACTCAAGACTTGCAGATAAAGTTCACTGAACGCCGAACCCAAGACTCCCTGAAGCGTTGCTTCCGCCTGATGCTGCCACAGTTACTCGAGTTCACTCACGTCGAACTAAAGACTCCCGGACGCGTTGCTTCCGCTTCGACATTGCCACAGTTACTCAAGTTCACTCGCGTGTCGAATCCAACACTCCCGGACGCGTTGCTTCTGTCTGGACGCTGCCGATTCACAAACTGAACTCGCTGTCCGAACCAAACTGGCTTTGCGGCTCTTCTTCGCATTGAGCACCGGTCTCGAAGGCTGGCTTCCTTGCTCGCTCACGGCTGCTTCACAAAAAACTGACTCGTTGTTCTGAACTGCTCGCGCTTTTATTTTGTTAGGTCATACTTCGCGAAACTTCGATTTCGGGTACAATCTGTTTCTCGCTGCTTCTTTTCCCCCTTCACCTCGCACAGCCCAGCGCCCCCCGCTTTCTCTCTCCCCTCCTCGTGCCTGCCTTCTCGCGCGCCCTCCCTTCTGCAGGACACGTGCCAGGTCTTTCAACATGGTGCCACAATATTTTTGCATACTTCAAGCGTTCCTGTATACAATAAACTATTTAGCATGCAATGTAGCATATTTTGCTTATTTTGTGGCACAATGTCCAAAATTAGCATATTTTGTAAAAACAATAATATTCTGAATTGTTTGTCGGCATATAAGATTTTTCTCTTAACTGTACTTGATGGCGGGAAATTCCATGCATATGCAGTATGGGTGTGGAAAAACCAAAACAACCACACTATGCTTTTGTTCCATTGTGCTACTATACAACAAGAAGCATTCAAAACACCTCTACCTACCTGACTTCATCATCATCATCATCATCCGTACAAGTATTAGGTCATGTGGTGTATTATTATCTCATAATAAAGAAGAATTTTCTCCCCAACTCTTTCTGGGATGTCCCAGAGATCTCTTCCCATGGGGTTCATAGTGAAACATAGCTTTTGGGATTCTGTGGGATCTCATACATCGTAAATGGCTCATCCAGTTGTTCTGATATTTCTGTATGAAATGAAGTACTGATTCCAGACTGAGTTCTTGCATAACTTCTTCTTGCGTTTATGGCCCCATTTTTTATATTAGATTAGATTCGATTTTATTTTATTTTGTTTTATTTTATTTTATTATATTTTATTAAAGTCAAATGTAGGGACCAGAGGTTTTAGGTGCTGAAAGTTAATATTGTTCCTCACTATAGTTCATTAATATAGAAGCCATGCCCCCACTTCTTTGAGATGTCATTCAATATTTTCCCTTCGCTATCGATAAAGGTCTCTAATCCTTTTAACTACCATTTACACACTAGCACACGATTTATCATTGCCATGCCTCCACTTCTTTGAGATGCCATTCTTGTCATTCAGTATTTTCCCTTTGGTATCATTAAAGGTCTTTTAATCCTCTCAATCCCACTTACAAATTAGCGCACGGTTTACAAGATCCATTGCTCAGTCCTTCTGACTCTGTTGTCTAATATCACATATCGGACTCTTGTGAACTAAGCTTAAAACCCTCCTTACGGGCTCTACTTCTATTCATCTACACTCAGTGTCATTCTCAACTTTTAGCACCTAAAATTCCGGGCTCTACTTATAAGTATTCTTACAAATACTATGGACATAGTCATAATAAAACAAAAGAAAGTGAATAAGATATTAAAAACACCAGTTATTAAATGAGGACCACTAATATAATAAAAGGGGTGATTAATCATCCAACATTTTAAAATATCCTTAATGTATATAGCTAACAGTGTGTGCAGACTTATGCATTCTATTAAACATGGATACTATACCTTCTAAAAGACTGGATCTGCTGTACACTATATAGATGCTGGATGTACTGCTATCTTCGTCGTGGTACCTGGGTTCGTTGTCGAGTCTGTCTGAAATGCAATATAATTCTGTGTTTTAATCTTCGTAATAAAATGATTGTTAGTGAATGTAATGAACAGGATAAATAGGTAGTAGACGCTATGTACGTGAATCAAAAGTTGAAGTCCATAGTGAAGTTACTACTATCGCCTTAAAGAAAAATAAATGCAATGAACTGAAATAAAAGTAATTTCGAATTTTATTTAAAAAATGAAACTAATTTATCCCTATTCTTTTATTTACAGTAAAATTCGAACATGTTCGTAGCTGAAAGCGACACAACTTCAGAATGTAAACATTTACTGTACCTTCTGAAAGACCGACTCCACTCCACTGTGTCTTCAGGTTGGCTGGTATGTCTCCGTCACTGTGGTACCTCCGCACGTTGATGAGTCCATCTAAAATACAATATAATTCTGTGGTTTGATCTTCGTAATAAAATGATTGTACAAAGGCAGTATGCGGGGAAACAATAATAAATACTAAAACGAAGAAAACCCCATGGTGGAACGAGGAAGTAAAAGAGAAAGTGAAGAAAAAGAAAGAAGCATGGAAAAATTATATACAAAGTAGAAGAGAAAGAAAGGAAGATAGACAAAGATATGTAGAAGAACGAAATAACGTTAAAAGGACAGTGAAGGAAGCAAAAGCTAAAGCATGGGAAGAATTTGTGAACGAAATAGAAAAAGATGCTAAAGAAAAGAGTAACAGACGATTCTGGAAAAAAGTTAAGGCACTAAGAGGAAAATACGGTAAAAGAATAAGATTAATAAGGGAAGGAAACAAAATATATACAGATAAGAAAGAAGTATTAGAGATATGGAGGAAATATTATAAAAATAAATTCAGAGAAGGAGGAAAAGAAGAAGAAGAAGATGAAGAAGAAGAAGAACAAGAAACTCAAGAGATATTGTATGGACCATATCCCGAAATAGAAGATCAATGGAGAGAAGGCAATATAGACCAAATAGAAATAGAAATTGCAATAGATGGATTAAAAAACGGGAAAGCACCCGGAATAGATGATATAACATCAGAACTAATTAAGGGGAGAGGATGGTATTTTTTTTAACTTTTTTCCTATTTGGTGTAAAATATCAATTTTTTGTATGTAGAGAGCTCATAGCTTTAGGAACTCAACCAAATATAAATATTTTGAAAAAAATTATTTGGGGGCCCAAATTTGAAAAAAAAATATACCCAATACAGGATTGTACTAAACCGATATATCTAAACCGTTTTTAAAGATAGATTCAAACTTTTTTTGCAATATATTTGCAAAAGCATGTTGTATAAACTGTCTGTAACAGAATTTTGATATTAGTCCCTACGTTTGTAAAATAAACAATTAAAATTTAATAACAATTTTCTGATTTCCTTTCTTGCAAACAAACGGACGTATTTTTTAAATGAAATCAATTAACAAAATTCTGTTACAGAGAAACTTTTCCTAATAGTCTAAAGAATGTGTGTTATAAATTTCATGCATGTATCTTTAATAGTTCAGAAATTATATCCAAAACCGATAAAAGTGGACATGTGATTTAAAAATCCATAGCGCAGGAAGTTTAAAAATGAGTCTCAACATGCGATAAGAGCACAAATACCCACAAAATATTATGCAATGCATTCCATACATATCAAAGAGTATTTTAAAGAAAAAAACAATTTTTTTTGAAAATGTAATTTACCGGAAACAACAATAAAAGTGGGCGAGTGATTTAAAAATCCATAACGCAGGAAGTTTAAAAATGGCGACTCAACATCCGATAAGGGCACAAATACCCACAAGATGTTATGCTATGCATTCCACATATATCACAGAGTATTTTGAAGATTTTTTTTTAACTTACTCATTTTTCACCAAAAAATACCATCCTCTTCCCTTAAGTACGGAGGAAAGACAATGAACTAAATTATAACGTTGTTATGCCAGAAGGTTTGGAATGAGAATAAGATACTAAACAGAATGGAGAAAGAATATAGTAATACCTACTCACAAGGAGGACAACAGGAATGTGTGTGAAAACTACAGAACTATAAGTAGCTATGCCATCAGTCGTATACCAGAGTGCTGGAAAGAAGATTAAGAAGAACGGTGGAACAGGAAATAGAAGAAGAACAGGCAGCATTCGGAGAAAATAGACACACTTAGGACTATATATATACACATTACGAAAAATAATAGGAAAAAGAATTGAGAAAAATAAAGACACATTCCTAGCTTTCATAGACTTGAAAGCAGCATTTGATACAGTAGGTACCTATGGAAAACATATGGCAAGTACTAGAGACGAAGAAGATACCAATAAGATTGGCTAATGCCATTAAAAGCGTCTATGAAAACCCAATCGGAATAGTAAGAATAGACGGGGAACTTTCAGGAGAATTTGCAATGAAGAAAGGAGTAAAGCAGGGAGATAGTCAAAGACCACTACTCTTCTTGATATTCGTGGACGAAATACATAAGATCTGTAAAAGAAGAACAAAAATAGGAAGCTGGAATTTGAGACTGGTATACATACAAGCGCTATTATACGCGGATGACATACTTCTCATAGCCGACACCAGGGATAGATTACAGCACGCACTAGGAGAATGGTATGAAGAATTGGAGAGAAAGGGGATGAAGATAAATATGGATAAGAGTAAAGTGATGAAGATATCGAAAGAAGATAGTCAGAATGACCAACTGAACATCAGATATAACCATCTACATTTGCAGAAAGTTGAGAACTACCAATACATGGGAACAATAATAAGTAGCGATGGAAAAATAGATCAAGAAATACTAAACCGAATTAAGAAAGCAGTAAACGCATATTACGGAATAAATAATACAATTGTGGGAAAGGAGGAGATTAGCAAGACAAAAATGCAAGTATTTCAATCAATAATAGCTCCAATATTACAATATGGAACAGAAAGCTTACCTTTACAGGATAAACATCGAACTAGAATAACAGCAGTTGAAATGAAATATTAAAGAAGAATGATGGGAAAGACCAAGAAAAATAGGATTAGGAACGAACAAATAAGAGAAGAGGCAAAACAAGACAAACCATTAATAAATAAAATAGAAGAAAAACAACTAAAATGGCTTGGACATGCAAACAGGATGACTGAAGCAAGTAATGGAAATGAGAGTGGAGGGAAGAAGAGGTAGGGGACGGCCAAGGATAAACTGGGAAGATACAGTGGTAAGAATAGGAAGAAAGAGAGGCAAGACATTGGCAGAAATGAAGAAAATGAGCAGGGACCGGGAATCCTGGAGAGTCTGGACGGAGCGAGGCGAACCCAACGGGGCGGAAGAAGAAGAAGAAGAAGAAGAAGAAGAAGAAGAAGTATAAGAAGAAGAAAATGACTGTTAGCGAATGCAATGAACATGATAAATGAATAGTAGACACTATGTACGTGAATTGAAAGTTCAAGCACATAGTAAAGTTGCTTCTAAAGCACGTATATCCTTAAAGAAAAATTAATTTAATGAAATGAAATAAAAGTAATTTCGAATTTTATTTAAGAAATGAAATTAATTGATCCCTAATCTTTTATTTACAGATGGCTTCTAAATATAGTGTGTCAAAAATATCTGGTCTACAATTTTCTGATCATGTAGGGGTGAAGGGAAATTTGTAACCGCGGGACAGGTTAGAACCAAATATATAACAATCTGAGAAACTTTGAAGTAGATCTACTAGTTTCCAGTAGGTGAATCTATTACCGGAACGGATATAACACTGTTTGGAAAAATATTGAGATTGCTATTCTGTATAGTTAAACTACACAAATATAGATCTACAGTACTTGAACTATGACAGGAAAACTAAAACAGAAAATGAGACCTTCGCCGTGGCGTTGTGGTCTAAGGCATCCAGCCTAGAAGTCGCGTTATGGAATGCGCGCTGGTTCGAGTCCTCATGGGGAAAGAAATTTTCTCATGAAATTTCGGCCAGTGTATGGCATCGGTGCCCATCTAGAATCGTGATGAACTTGGGGGTTACGAAAGATGGCGAAATCCAGTGGCGAAAGCGACCTATAACGGTTGGGAGGTCAGCGTGTTAACCACACGATACCTCCATTCTGATTGGATGATCGTCCACCTTTGCTTCGGCATGTGAACGTGAGGCCAGCAGCCGGCTGGTGGCCTGGACCCTTCAAGGTCTGTGGCGTGACGGATTATTATTATTATTATTATTATTATTATTATTATTATTACTACAGAAATTGAATTATTTTGAACTTAACGCGTTTTCCTCTCTGCTCTTCATATCCTATTATATATATAATATATTATATCCTACTATATCGTATCATACATAATGACATTTGATATCATAACAATGAATAGTACAGCGAGAAAAACCTGATAATTCACGTTTTACTCTTTTTACAGCACAGCAAGTTAAAAATTTCAAGATCCATTATATTTTATTATCTTATGGTGCGTGAGTGAGTTGTTGAAATGTATTAAGGAAAATAAAGTAGAGATGGCCAACTTTGCAGTTGTCAAAGTTTGTGAACTTACACTAACAATTCCTACCACTACTTCATCTCTGTTCTGAAGAGGCTAAAGACATTTGTGAGAAACTCTATACGCCAAGAGAGAATTTCACAGTCGGCAGTTTTGAAATTTAAAAATCTTTCAAGGAACCGTCAGACTTTATGATGTCGTCATAGACGAGTTTGACAAACAAAACGGGAGAATCATTCTGCAGTTTAAATGACAGATGAGTAGGTAATTAATTTTTTTAAATAGAGGGTGTTTCAGCAGGAATAGTAAATATTTAGAGGACGGTAGTATGGACTATGCTGAGTAAAAAAGTTTATATAAACAAGTGCCCAATTTTCAATGGGTATGGAAATACAACTGCTTGTATGTTGTGCATAACAAGCCTACAAGACAAGGAGGAAAGACAAATGACTTAACAATTACATTTATTGTTTATTTACATGGTATCAATATAATTCAACAGTTGAATGCACTCTTCCGCTCTGTCCTTCTCAGGTCGTCTTGTTGTTCCTTTTGAGAGCAATACTATTCATAATGTGAGCGACCAATAATTTGATCCTTGTGTTTGCTAGGGTTTTGTATACTTCGCTTCAAAAGACAAAATCGACAGGATTAAGGTCTGGGGACTTTGGAGGCCAATGCACGTGATTACCGGGGCTGATTCATCTTTCTGGGAATATGATATTAAATGAGTTACCTGGAGGCTAAAATGTACAGGCGCTGTACGAACATGCCCATCTTCGTGGCCAAAGGAAATACAAATGCTGCCCTCAGACGATCTTACAAGAGCGACACGTACTATTCCTTTGTGCGTAGTCATTTGCTTCATATCATTTCTAAGGTCTTTTATATGTAACATACTAGGAGCTGTATTTCAACATACATTGAAAATTGGACACATGTTTATATGAACTCTTTACACACTATAGTACATACTACCGCTCTCCAAAATATTTACTATTCCTCTTGAAACAGCCTGTATTCATTGTATTTAGTTACTGCTTCCCTACTTTGAAATATTACTGTACCTTCAGAAGAAGTCGAATCGTTGAAATGTGCGGATTTGTAGATCACCTGGACTGCATCTGCCTCCTCTTCTGTTCAGGGTCCAGCTAAAAAGCAATATTGAGTTTCTGGCTGATATGTACATATATTACCAGGCAGTACATCTCACTTGACGATGTGTGTCAGAGGAACAACAATTATTGTTTGTATGCATCTGAAGTCTGACTAGTGTAATATGTAGCTAGTCGGCGATGTATGCTCTGGAGGGGGAAAGGAACTGGCCACCCTAACCCATAATCTCCTGACCTAGTTACCTCATAAGTGTGCGTTCTTGGTATCACTTGTGAGGTTCAGACTTGTCTTCGGACAGTTGGCTAAACAACAACAACAATGCTGAGTGAAAATCGTCGTTATCACACTGATTGCTAGCTAATGAACAGAATAAATAGTACGTATTAGATAGAGTAAGGGAGGGGATTGTCGGATAGGTCTGGTAATGTCGGATAATCTCGGATAACATATTTCTTTTCCATCGAATGGTGCAATCTGATGTGAAAATAATGCATTACGTTCTCTACAAGTAGACGAACATCTGCATGAATAGCCATTACTGTTGAGTGCTTCACTGTGTGTGAATAGCGTGTTTTCAAAGTTTCTGCAAAAAAAAAAAAAAAAAAAAAAAAAAAACTTTTTGAGGGTAAGTAATGTAATTTATTCGTTACAAGTTATTCTTATATTTACACAACATGGTATGCACTGTTTGATATACCATAGATAAGGCTTCTTAATTCTCTAATTGCAGAAATGCTATCGACAACATGTTTCATGCAGCTGGCTTGTTTTACTGTTTGTGAAGAGTCGGCCAATGTCGGATACTAGCCGAGGGCAATGTCGGATACTAGCCGAGGGCAATGTCGGATACTAGCCGAGGGCATTGTCGGCTATATTTCAATGCTGCTCGCTACATAAAAGCTGCCTTAAACCCATTTATATGTTTTCTATAACAAACCACTACATTTTTACTCCTGGGTATTTTTAATTAATGTAAGTAATTAATTTTCTAATTAATCGAATATTATGAAGTAACAAATTGTTTCTTCTTCTGATATTTTTAGATACCTAAAGTAAAAGAAAAAAGAGATTCAGTCTAAAAAAAATGGAAGTCTGAAGATATGGTAAATGCCATTGTCGCAGTACGGGAGAAAAGAATGGGCTATCTTGCTGCTTCCAAAAGATTCAATGTATCTCGATCAACATTATTTGATTATGTACGGTCCAACTCTGAGCCCACCAAAGCTGTTAAATCGAAACTTGGACGAAAACCAATTCTCCCAGCTTCACTTGCTAGTTGACTATGTGTTAATGATGGAGAGAAAATATTTAGGATGAACCAGAAATGATGTTAAAAGGCTTGCATATCAGTTGGCTAAACAGAACACTATTGTAATAGTTTCTGATATGCAATATATTATTTTAAATGCATTATCATACCTCTTACATAATAATGTCTAATGTATCCGACATTAGCTTCCCATTCTGTCAGTGATGATATTATTTCTGTTTTGTCTTTGCAAGTTATACAGCAAATACATATTATGTAAATTACATAATACTTATGTACAATCTGCAGGAACCCCAAGAGGTTATTATAATACTAAGTAATTCCAGTTCTAACTTTTTTCAATTACCTTTATTTTGAAACATCAAAATGGTATCCGACAATACCCTCCCTTACTCTAAGAATGATAATATGTACGTCATCAAACTATCAACAATAAGTAAATCATTTTTAGGGAGCCGTGATTATGTACAATATAAGAAAAAAGTAATGGGCCTTTGAATATTCAAAGTTCCAGATACAAGCAACTGCGCATGCTCAGAGATATGGAGCATTCGTTCTATTTCGAATGCTGTCGTAAACCGTTCTGAAATGCACTTGAGAAAATACGAAGAAAATGGATTTGTATATTGATATGAACGACCCAGTTTAGAAGGAAACGACTGAAAATTGAAAGTTTTGAGAAAACTGCATTTTAAAGCAATATGTCGTGTGAGTAACCAATTACTCCAGAATTCTGTTAATGATGTTTCAAATAGTTACATCATAAGTTTCAAATAATTAAAATGCGTTAATTGGATTTTTCACAGCAACATGAAGCTTTAAAATTCTCGTTTCTCATAACTTTAAATGTTGAGTTGTTTCCCTCTTGAACTGGCCGTCTATACGTGGTACAGTCATTAAGTTCTAAGACTTGACGCCTGGAGGGTAGGCTCCCACAAGAATCTGGATGTATCACAAGATGCCGCATAACACGGCGTACATTTAAATAGAACCACATCCTCCCTCAAAATAGTCTCCGTTGGCCGTTATGCACGTTTGCCAACGTTGGTATAGCTGCTGGAAGCACCGCTGAAAGATGTTGGCAGGAAGATCCCGTATGGCTGCTCCTGTGGCAGTCATGACCTCTTCGGAAGAATGAAATCTACGCCCACGTAGGGTTGCTTTCATGCGAGGAAAGAGAAAAAAATCGCATGGTGCGAGATCAGGTGAGTACGGAGGGTGTGGAAGAACTGTCACCTGTTGTCTTGCAAGTTTCTCTTGGACAAGGACAGAGCGATGTTCAGGGGGGGTTCATGTAGCAACAGCCAATTCTTTGTACGCCATAGCTCAGGTCGCTTACGGCGAATTGAATTCCATGTGAACAATTCCATTTGAATCAAGCATCACCTTGCCTTTTGACCTGTCTTGTCGCGGTGATAACAGCGTTTTCCAGGTGGCGGATTGTCATTTCAGTTGCGGATTGTAAAGGAAACACCAAGTTTCGTCTCCAGTTATTATCCGGTTGAGAAACGTCGGATTATCGTCAGCACTACTGATGAGGTCACCACAAATCGTCATGCGATCATCACGTTGGTCTTGCGACAGGATTCGTGGCACACTGTGCTGGGTAACACGAGACATGTTCAGGTCATCAGACAGAATTTTGTAGCAAGTACCATGGCTGACCCCTACTGTTGCTGCGATATCGTCTACCGATTGGGAGCGGTTAGCATGCACCAACGTTGCAACTTCTTGGATCTTGCGTTCAGTTCGAATTGTTTGTGGCCGACCAGTACGCACATCATCTTCCAAACTGTCTCTTCCTTGCAAGAAATGTCGGTGCCACCTAAACACAACACTGCGACTCACTGCGTCCTCACTGTAAACTTGCTGCATCATTTTAAACGTTTCGGCAGCAGTTTTGCCTAATTTCTGGCAGAACTTGATGTTTGCCCGTTGCTCAAACTGTGACATCTCGGGTTCCGACGTGCGCATTCAAATCACCGTCACAACAAAGACCGTAGTTCTGCTTACAGTGCATGCACTCAACTATCTCTTGTTGGGCCGAGAGACTAACTGACAAGGTATCATACCATGGTGCCACATGTGCGCTATAGTGCACCACAACGTCACTATGCGCTCAGTATTAGAACTTAATGACTGTACCACTTATAGTGTACTACATTCAGACCTCGGTGAGGGTACTGACAGGCGCAGAAGTGAAGTCCTCCGTCTCGTCTCAGATGGCTCAGACATGTGCAAATCATGCAGGCAAGAGCGGATTCGAGCCTGGATGCAGTGATTTTTATTTCTTGAATAACTCTAAAATGGATTTTTTTTTCACAGAGTCATGTGACCGATGTTTCAGTTTATTCAACAGAAAGTGGAATAATTATTGCTCAAATCCTATCAGTTATTATTAGGCTTGACCTGCCTCAAAAAAAAAATATATATATATATATATATATATATATAAACGAACCATTACTTGGGATATAGTTTGTCTTCTTCAAACAAACTAAAAACAAAAAAAAAAAAACAGTTATAGAAATTGTACTCTTAACATAATTTTAGTGTTATTCCGGTCGTGAACCAATCTGACCCGCGCAGATCAGTTTGCGGCTTCTCGTTCTTGCTAATAATGTCTCCACTTTCCGTCTCTCGGGTTTCTTGCCGCTCTCCTGAAACTATTTCCTAGAACGTTCACTGCTGGGACCAGAAGTCGATTTTCAGGACAAGACACTGGTGATTCCCCAGGTATGATTGCATGTAACACATTTTCCGACAAAATTACGGTGCAATTCAACCTCTAACAATTCTTAGCTAACATTCCCTAACACTTTGATTACTTTCAGTCTATTTTTTAAAACACTCTGTATAATTTGTCAATACTGTTGTTGTTTAGTCAACTGCCAGAAAAGACAGGTCTGAACTCACAAGTGACACCATCAAGGTACCATTCATGAGGCAACTAAGCCAGGAGATAATGGTTTAGTCTTGCCAGTTCCTTCCCCTCTTTGTCTTTATTATTCCTTACAATTGCATAATGTCGTCATTACCTCGTTTACTCGTATGTGACAAAGAACTCTGCAAATTTTGTGATAAAAATATTAAAATTTTGCCCTGAACGTGCTATTATTAGCCGTAAGTGAATGTTTATGGTGGATATAGTTGACTTACCGTCAACAGAAGGCAGCTCTTCTAAATGAGGAATATCTACGTCGTCTTCGTAGTCATTATTTATGAAGGTGTGCCAATATTTGGTGTTTTCAGTCTCAACAGCCGTCCTGATGTTAATTAGGCTGTTGGTCTGGACCGAACCTGTTGAACAGTGCAAACTCAATATAACATTGAACAACATATAACTAAATTACACACTTTTAAGTTTGCTTTCCTTTCCTCAAACATTTTATTTTGTTCGCATTACTATGTGTTATTGAACATTTTAAAATCCACACGTAGCCAGAGGCTATGTTTGTATAAATAATAAAGGTTTATTTACTTGACTTACAAGTTGAAGCATTGTGTATATTTTACAGTTATTTGTAATTAGGGCTCGGAAGTTGATGACCTAAAAATCACAGGAAAATAACTTATAACATGGCTTTAAAATTGTAAAAAATTTGACATCATAATGATTTCTAGGATCTCAGACTTGAAAGACATTCCTGTGTATTGAAAAGCTCTTCTCTCCTTCAACTGACGTCATGGGCACATACGTGAAGTGACCAAGGTCCGCAGGTGAAAAATCTTCATCAAAAACACTGAAGTCAGTGTTTTCAGCTTGCACACCTTTATCGGCTTTAGACATGACTGATATCCAATGTTATTTTCCAATACTTTTTTTTTTTATTTTCCCCCTTATTTCCTATCCAAATTTCCTACTCACTTTTACAAATGTTCTTCGAAACTTTTAATATTTTTGACAGCTGAATGAATGGTCTCATCTCCTTTCTCTAACCATGTTATTGTTGTTGCCAAAATTGAAAATTTACCATTGACATATGAATTATTTGAGGATCAGACTTGAGAAACCGCTATAGAAGCAACACTTTCTCTATCTATACTGTCTTTACTTGTAAGATACAGTATTCTAACTGCGAGCACTGCGGCTGCAATATTTGTACTGTTGCGTTAAATGGGGGCAAGCACGTCCCACACATGGTCAGGAGTTAAGATTGATGCAACCATAAGGCAAATTCCTGCATGACGCAATCTGCACTAGGTTCTGGAATGTAGGCTACGATTACACCGTAAAAAATTCCGTTCAAAATAAGGAAAGGGTAATAATGCAAAAAAAGTAGGGCATTTCCTAAAAAATTGTCAGTAAACAATAAAAGACAAAAAGTGCAAAGAAATGCAAAAAAAAATAGTCATAGACTATATTGGTTCGTGTTGAATAGAAACGAGTTTATATCGTATCTCGCTTTGTCTGTGATGTCAGAAAAATTATGATATTTCAACTTCGAACCCTACACATCACTCATCAACTCTCCACCATTCCTCCGCCTCCCTTCTGATATTCCCATCACATCCACTCATTTCTTCTCCTTGCTTCCTTCAAGTTTTCCATCTTACCTGGCAGATCTAGAGTTTCTATAGCTCTTCTTTCTTCATCGGTGATGGCTTCCACCATGATACGACCTTCCTCAGTATCCCCCTCCCGGACATCCGATTGGGGGATAGTTTACGTCCGGATTCTTTTACCAAGAAAGGACGCATCATGGCATAATTATGTTTGAAGTCTTCTTTGGGATGAATAAATGCGGAAGCTTCCCATTGCTCTCCGCACACCACTCTCTCTTTGGCATCTTAAAAGATCCCAGGGGGCCCCAGCGTGGAGGTGAGGAGAGTGGATTTGACTAATTAGGCCCTCCGGACTTCACCGAAATTCACCGCAAGGGTTAAATATCAGATCCATCAGGGTTTTTGACCCAGTCAGAGACCAGGAAATCCCAATTAGCCTTCGCCCCCCTTATACTGTCTAAAGGATTATAAAGATCATAAAGGTGATAAGACCAACAAAGATTCTTATCGAACATGACACCAAGAATATTAGACATAAAAAAAGATTTAAAATTAAACAGTAACATATGGTACCTTCAACTTTTGCATGAAGTTTCATGAAAATACATTAGGTAAGAAAAAGACGTTATAAATGTTGTTTCAATTCACTCCCTATAAAGAGGTATTTTCCCTTACACAAACATTATCAGAATTTGTACTCAGATCACACAGCTACCTTTAAGTTCTGCATCAAGTTTCATGAAAATATGTTAGATAGGAAGGAAGTTATTAATTTTTAATAAATTCACACCCTCTAAAGAGCTAGTTTCCATTGCACAAACATTATCAGATTTTGTACTCAGATCACATAGCTAACTTTAAGTTCTGCAATCAAGTTTCATGAAAATATGTTAGATAGGAAGAAAGTTATTAATTTTGCCTAAATTCACCACTATAAAGAGGTTGTTCCCCCTAAACAATTGTAATCGGTGTTCATACAGAAATAAAATACGCTACCTTAAAGTTCTACATAAAATTTCATGAAAATCTGTGAAATAGAAGAGAAGTTATTAATTATGTGCAGCTAAATTAAGAAAATTTCAAACTGTGAGATGGCGAGTTTATGTGAGGGCGGCAATGAAATTCTGGGTTCTCTAAAAGCCATTTGTAATATTATATATTATTAATATTGTTGTTATAACGGTAATAATAATAATAATAATAATAATAATAATAATAATAATAATAATAATATTAAATTTAGTAAAAAGTAGAATTTTATGAGAAACAAATATGATTTTAAGAATACATTACCGCGGTTTACCCAAATATGTAATTATTTGATAAAATATGTGTACCTGACTCTGTAATTATAACTACAACCTGTATATTTGAAGCGCAAGTTTCAGAAAGGAACTAAATCAAAATTTGCATTTTTTGTGATGAAATGATTAATATTTCCATGAAGAACTGATTTACAAAGAAACGAACTTAGTCAAGCCTTCCCCTGTGTCTCTAACATCAAGATGATGATGATGATATTATTATTATTATTATTATTATTATTATTATTATTATTATTATTTATTGAAGTGGGTGTAAATGTTGAATTGAATCTGTGTTAATGACGCACATACCATAGCCACATTGTCAAAAACTTGCATTTTCAATTTATTTTAAAAGTGCACATTTACTATAATTAATATATCTACTTTGAACTTTTATAAGATCGTTAAAAGATAAACAAAACAAAATAATCTTTGCAATATAAATCTTAATATAATTTAATAGTATTTAATAATTATCACACGTAATTATATAAAATCCAGTATTTAATTATCCTGTTCGATGGGATTAATATGTTCCCTTTTAAAGGATACAAATCTTTTAGGGCGGAAAGCTATAGTCTCATTTCTGCTTTTGCATTTAGCCTGTTTCGGTAATTTGTTTTCATGAATAAATATGCAGAGAATCCAGATATGAAACTGATTAATATTATTTTTTTAGATCTTTAATAGTATTAATATTATTAATAATAATGAGATATAATAATTATTAATATTTATTTTGTAATTTTACAATTATATTATAATTATTATTAATGAAGAAGTTTCATGTTTTTATTGATCCACATTTTCATGACTTTGTACACTTTTTGTAGCAGACCTATTCTTCAAATTTGAAATATTATTTAAATATAATTTACGATTCACCGAAGTCCATACTTTCACAAGCGCTGCATTATGCGATTTATTTTGTTCGTATTTATTGATAAGGATGGATGGCCATAAAACAATGTAATGTGTTACAACCACAAAACATTATTCTCCTCAGTAATTTTTAATTTCGTCGCGATTTCGGTAGTGTTTTTAAATGTGCCTGTCCAATAGAGGGTTAATTATCATCTCCCAATATAAACATTTGTTCCTAGAATCGCTATTGATGCTAAAAACGTAAATGTTTTTTTCCCCTACTTATTGTAGCAGTAACATTAGATTCAGTCAAGTGACTGCCTCCACCCTTGAGTAAGAAAGAACGATTTAATAATGTGATATGATTATGTTTACTGTCATGTTAAAAAGTTACAGAATTCCGTGTTAAAATGTTGTTGTTGTTGTTGTCTAGTGCCTTGCATTTGGCAATGAAGCCATTAGCAGTCGTGCTTTCCAATGCTTTTGAACTGCAATTTCTTCTGATCTTAATGCTTCACAGGTCTTCAGGTGGTCTTCATTCATTTCTGCTGGATCTGTGGCTTTCATGTAACTGTTCCCTTAACGGGCACCAGTTTTTACAATGTGGCAGTTACATCACCCGACGTAAACCCCCATTATGCAAGGGGGACCGCTCCTGTCGTTCGTCAACGGGTCCTTCGGACCTAGCCGGGAGGACTAAATAGATGTTATTTAGCTCCACCGACCTTTCCCTCATGTGCCGCTGAGGGACGCTGTTGTGCTGTGATAGGCCAGCACATATGTAAATGGCATTTCCTCCATTTTAGATGAAACAGTTATACCGCTGTGACTCGGTCCCCAGATCCTCATCTGTTAAAAGCAGGGTGTATCACGGGCAGGTTGAGGTTGGGAATTGGGTAGGAGAGGCTGTAGGAGGCGCATCACTGCTCCTTACAAAATGTTAAACATATTAATGTTCTTCATTTCTGTC